>NW_027182675.1:0-175029 GCF_040807025.1 Struthio camelus
CAAACACTTTTTTACACCCTTTCACCCCCTCGGGCGCCTTTTCCCGCCTCCCCCGCTCCTCTCCCCCTCACTTCCGGTTTCCGCCTCCCACTTCCGGGTTTCCGCCTCCCACTTCCGGGTTCCACCCAATCCCCTCCCCCGCCCTCCCCAAACACTTTTTTACACCGTTTCACCCCCTCGGGCGCCTTTTCCCGCCTCCCCCGCTCCTCTCCCCCTCACTTCCGGTTTCCGCCTCCCACTTCCGGGTTTCCGCCTCCCACTTCCGGGTTCCAACAAATCCCCTCCCCCGCCCTCCCCAAACACTTTTTGAAACCGTTTCACCCCCTCGGACGCCTTTTCCCGCCTCCCCCGCTCCTCTCCCCCTCACTTCCGGTTTCCGCCTCCCACTTCCGGGTTTCCGCCTCCCACTTCCGGGTTCCACCCAATCCCCTCCCCCGCCCTCCCCAAACACTTTTTGACACCGTTTCCCCCCCTCGGACGCCTTTTCCCGCCTCCCCCGCTCCTCTCCCCCTCACTTCCGGTTTCCGCCTCCCACTTCCGGGTTTCCGCCTCCCACTTCCGGGTTCCACCCAATCCCCTCCCCCGCCCTTCCCACACACTTTTTTACACCGTTTCACCCCCTCGGGCGCCTTTTCCCGCCTCCCCCGCTCCTCTCCCCCTCACTTCCGGTTTCCGCCTCCCACTTCCGGGTTTCCGACTCCCACTTCCGGGTTCCAACAAATCCCCTCCCCGCCCTCCCCAAACACTTTTTTACACCCTTTCACCCCCTCGCACGCCTTTTCCCGCCTCCCTCGCTCCTCTCCCCCTCACTTCCGGTTTCCGCCTCCCACTTCCGGGTTTCCGCCTCCCACTTCCGGGTTCCAACAAATCCCCTCCCCGCCCTCCCCAAACACTTTTTTACACCGTTTCACCCCCTCGGACGCCTTTTCCCGCCTCCCCCGCTCCTCTCCCCCTCACTTCCGGTTTCCGCCTCCCACTTCCGGGTTTACGCCTCCCACTTCCGGGTTCCAACAAATCCCCTCCCCGCCCTCCCCAAACACTTTTTTACACCGTTTCTCCCCCTCGCACGCCTTTTCCCGCCTCCCCCGCTCCTCTCCCCCTCACTTCCGGTTTCCGCCTCCCACTTCCGGGTTTACGACTCCCACTTCCGGGTTCCACCCAATCCCCTCCCCGCCCTCCCCAAACACTTTTTTACGCCGTTTCACCCCCTCGGGCGCCTTTTCCCGCCTCCCCCGCTCCTCTCCCCCTCACTTCCGGTTTCCGCCTCCCACTTCCGGGTTTCCGCCTTCCACTTCCGGGTTTCCGACTCCCACTTCCGGGTTCCAACAAATCCCCTCCCCGCCCTCCCCAAACACTTTTTTACACCGTTTCTCCCCCTCGCACGCCTTTTCCCGCCTCCCCCGCTCCTCTCCCCCTCACTTCCGGTTTCCGCCTGCCACTTCCGGGTTTCCGCCTCCCACTTCCGGGTTCCAACAAATCCCCTCCCCCGCCCTCCCCAAACACTTTTTTACACCCTTTCACCCCCTCGGACGCCTTTTCCCGCCTCCCCCGCTCCTCTCCCCCTCACTTCCGGTTTCGGCCTCCCACTTCCGGGTTTACGACTCCCACTTCCGGGTTCCAACAAATCCCCTCCCCCGCCCTCCCCAAACACTTTTTTACACCGTTTCACCCCCTCGGACGCCTTTTCCCGCCTCCCCCGCTCCTCTCCCCCTCACTTCCGGTTTCGGCCTCCCACTTCCGGGTTTCCGCCTCCCACTTCCGGGTTCCACCCAATCCCCTCCCCCGCCCTCCCCAAACACTTTTTGACACCGTTTCACCCCCTCGGACGCCTTTTCCCGCCTCCCCCGCTCCTCTCCCCCTCACTTCCGGTTTCCGCCTCCCACTTCCGGGTTTCCGCCTCCCACTTCCGGGTTCCAACAAATCCCCTCCCCGCCCTCCCCACACACTTTTTTACACCCTTTCACCCCCTCGCGCGCCTTTTCCCGCCTCCCCCGCTCCTCTCCCCCTCACTTCCGGTTTCCGCCTCCCACTTCCGGGTTTCCGCCTCCCACTTCCGGGTTCCAACAAATCCCCTCCCCGCCCTCCCCAAACACTTTTTTACACCCTTTCACCCCCTCGCGCGCCTTTTCCCGCCTCCCCCGCTCCTCTCCCCCTCACTTCCGGTTTCCGCCTCCCACTTCCGGGTTTCCGCCTCCCACTTCCGGGTTCCAACAAATCCCCTCCCCGCCCTCCCCAAACACTTTTTTACACCCTTTCACCCCCTCGCGCGCCTTTTCCCGCCTCCCCCGCTCCTCTCCCCCTCACTTCCGGTTTCCGCCTCCCACTTCCGGGTTTCCGCCTCCCACTTCCGGGTTCCACCCAATCCCCTCCCCCGCCCTCCCCACACACTTTTTGAAACCGTTTCACCCCCTCGGGCGCCTTTTCCCGCCTCCCCCGCTCCTCTCCCCCTCACTTCCGGTTTCCGCCTCCCACTTCCGGGTTTCCGCCTCCCACTTCCGGGTTCCAACAAATCCCCTCCCCGCCCTCCCCAAACACTTTTTTACACCGTTTCACCCCCTCGCACGCCTTTTCCCGCCTCCCCCGCTCCTCTCCCCCTCACTTCCGGTTTCCGCCTCCCACTTCCGGGTTTACGACTCCCACTTCCGGGTTCCAACAAATCCCCTCCCCCGCCCTCCCCAAACACTTTTTTACACCCTTTCACCCCCTCGGGCGCCTTTTCCCGCCTCCCCCGCTCCTCTCCCCCTCACTTCCGGTTTCCGACTCCCACTTCCGGGTTTCCGCCTTCCACTTCCGGGTTCCACCCAATCCCCTCCCCCGCCCTCCCCAAACACTTTTTGACACCGTTTCACCCCCTCGGACGCCTTTTCCCGCCTCCCCCGCTCCTCTCCCCCTCACTTCCGGTTTCGGCCTCCCACTTCCGGGTTTCCGCCTCCCACTTCCGGGTTCCACCAAATCCCCTCCCCCGCCCTCCCCAAACACTTTTTTACACCCTTTCACCCCCTCGGACGCCTTTTCCCGCCTCCCCCGCTCCTCTCCCCCTCACTTCCGGTTTCGGCCTCCCACTTCCGGGTTTCCGCCTCCCACTTCCGGGTTCCACCCAATCCCCTCCCCCGCCCTCCCCAAACACTTTTTGACACCGTTTCACCCCCTCGGACACCTTTTCCCGCCTCCCCCGCTCCTCTCCCCCTCACTTCCGGTTTCCGCCTCCCACTTCCGGGTTTCCGCCTCCCACTTCCGGGTTCCAACAAATCCCCTCCCCGCCCTCCCCACACACTTTTTTACACCCTTTCACCCCCTCGCGCGCCTTTTCCCGCCTCCCCCGCTCCTCTCCCCCTCACTTCCGGTTTCCGCCTCCCACTTCCGGGTTTCCGCCTCCCACTTCCGGGTTCCAACAAATCCCCTCCCCGCCCTCCCCAAACACTTTTTTACACCCTTTCACCCCCTCGCACGCCTTTTCCCGCCTCCCTCGCTCCTCTCCCCCTCACTTCCGGTTTCCGCCTCCCACTTCCGGGTTTCCGCCTCCCACTTCCGGGTTCCAACAAATCCCCTCCCCGCCCTCCCCAAACACTTTTTTACACCCTTTCACCCCCTCGCGCGCCTTTTCCCGCCTCCCCCGCTCCTCTCCCCCTCACTTCCGGTTTCCGCCTCCCACTTCCGGGTTTCCGCCTCCCACTTCCGGGTTCCAACAAATCCCCTCCCCGCCCTCCCCAAACACTTTTTTACACCGTTTCACCCCCTCGCGCGCCTTTTCCCGCCTCCCCCGCTCCTCTCCCCCTCACTTCCGGTTTCCGACTCCCACTTCCGGGTTTCCGCCTCCCACTTCCGGGTTCCAACAAATCCCCTCCCCGCCCTCCCCAAACACTTTTTGAAACCGTTTCACCCCCTCGGACGCCTTTTCCCGCCTCCCCCGCTCCTCTCCCCCTCACTTCCGGTTTCCGCCTCCCACTTCCGGGTTTCCGCCTCCCACTTCCGGGTTCCAACAAATCCCCTCCCCGCCCTCCCCAAACACTTTTTTACACCCTTTCACCCCCTCGGGCGCCTTTTCCCGCCTCCCCCGCTCCTCTCCCCCTCACTTCCGGTTTCCGCCTCCCACTTCCGGGTTTCCGCCTCCCACTTCCGGGTTCCACCCAATCCCCTCCCCCGCCCTCCCCAAACACTTTTTTACACCGTTTCACCCCCTCGGGCGCCTTTTCCCGCCTCCCCCGCTCCTCTCCCCCTCACTTCCGGTTTCCGCCTCCCACTTCCGGGTTTCCGCCTTCCACTTCCGGGTTCCACCCAATCCCCTCCCCCGCCCTCCCCAAACACTTTTTGAAACCGTTTCACCCCCTCGGACGCCTTTTCCCGCCTCCCCCGCTCCTCTCCCCCTCACTTCCGGTTTCCGCCTCCCACTTCCGGGTTTCCGCCTCCCACTTCCGGGTTCCACCCAATCCCCTCCCCCGCCCTCCCCAAACACTTTTTTACACCGTTTCCCCCCCTCGGACGCCTTTTCCCGCCTCCCCCGCTCCTCTCCCCCTCACTTCCGGTTTCCGCCTCCCACTTCCGGGTTTCCGCCTCCCACTTCCGGGTTCCAACAAATCCCCTCCCCCGCCCTCCCCAAGCACTTTTTTACACCGTTTCACCCCCTCGGACGCCTTTTCCCGCCTCCCCCGCTCCTCTCCCCCTCACTTCCGGTTTCCGCCTCCCACTTCCGGGTTTCCGCCTCCCACTTCCGGGTTCCAACAAATCCCCTCCCCCGCCCTCCCCACACACTTTTTGACACCGTTTCACCCCCTCGGACGCCTTTTCCCGCCTCCCCCGCTCCTCTCCCCCTCACTTCCGGTTTCCGCCTCCCACTTCCGGGTTTCCGCCTCCCACTTCCGGGTTCCAACAAATCCCCTCCCCCGCCCTCCCCAAACACTTTTTGACACCGTTTCACCCCCTCGGACGCCTTTTCCCGCCTCCCCCGCTCCTCTCCCCCTCACTTCCGGTTTCCGCCTCCCACTTCCGGGTTTCCGCCTCCCACTTCCGGGTTCCACCCAATCCCCTCCCCCGCCCTCCCCACACACTTTTTGAAACCGTTTCACCCCCTCGGACGCCTTTTCCCGCCTCCCCCGCTCCTCTCCCCCTCACTTCCGGTTTCCGCCTCCCACTTCCGGGTTTCCGCCTCCCACTTCCGGGTTCCACCCAATCCCCTCCCCCGCCCTCCCCAAACACTTTTTTACACCGTTTCACCCCCTCGGACGCCTTTTCCCGCCTCCCCCGCTCCTCTCCCCCTCACTTCCGGTTTCGGCCTCCCACTTCCGGGTTTCCGCCTCCCACTTCCGGGTTCCACCCAATCCCCTCCCCGCCCTCCCCAAACACTTTTTGACACCGTTTCACCCCCTCGGACGCCTTTTCCCGCCTCCCCCGCTCCTCTCCCCCTCACTTCCGGTTTCGGCCTCCCACTTCCGGGTTTCCGCCTCCCACTTCCGGGTTCCACCCAATCCCCTCCCCCGCCCTCCCGAAACACTTTTTGACACCGTTTCACCCCCTCGGACGCCTTTTCCCGCCTCCCCCGCTCCTCTCCCCCTCACTTCCGGTTTCCGCCTCCCACTTCCGGGTTTCCGCCTCCCACTTCCGGGTTCCACCCAATCCCCTCCCCCGCCCTCCCCAAACACTTTTTGACACCGTTTCACCCCCTCGGACGCCTTTTCCCGCCTCCCCCGCTCCTCTCCCCCTCACTTCCGGTTTCCGCCTCCCACTTCCGGGTTTCCGACTCCCACTTCCGGGTTCCAACAAATCCCCTCCCCCGCCCTCCCCAAACACTTTTTTACACCGTTTCACCCCCTCGGGCGCCTTTTCCCGCCTCCCCCGCTCCTCTCCCCCTCACTTCCGGTTTCGGCCTCCCACTTCCGGGTTTCCGCCTCCCACTTCCGGGTTCCAACAAATCCCCTCCCCGCCCTCCCCAAACACTTTTTGACACCGTTTCACCCCCTCGGACGCCTTTTCCCGCCTCCCCCGCTCCTCTCCCCCTCACTTCCGGTTTCGGCCTCCCACTTCCGGGTTTCCGCCTCCCACTTCCGGGTTCCACCCAATCCCCTCCCCCGCCCTCCCGAAACACTTTTTGACACCGTTTCACCCCCTCGGACGCCTTTTCCCGCCTCCCCCGCTCCTCTCCCCCTCACTTCCGGTTTCCGACTCCCACTTCCGGGTTTCCGCCTCCCACTTCCGGGTTCCACCCAATCCCCTCCCCCGCCCTCCCCAAACACTTTTTGACACCGTTTCACCCCCTCGGACGCCTTTTCCCGCCTCCCCCGCTCCTCTCCCCCTCACTTCCGGTTTCCGACTCCCACTTCCGGGTTTCCGCCTTCCACTTCCGGGTTCCACCCAATCCCCTCCCCCGCCCTCCCCAAACACTTTTTGACACCGTTTCACCCCCTCGGACGCCTTTTCCCGCCTCCCCCGCTCCTCTCCCCCTCACTTCCGGTTTCGGCCTCCCACTTCCGGGTTTCCGCCTTCCACTTCCGGGTTCCACCCAATCCCCTCCCCCGCCCTCCCCAAGCACTTTTTTACACCGTTTCACCCCCTCGGACGCCTTTTCCCGCCTCCCCCGCTCCTCTCCCCCTCACTTCCGGTTTCCGCCTCCCACTTCCGGGTTTCCGCCTTCCACTTCCGGGTTCCACCCAATCCCCTCCCCCGCCCTCCCCAAACACTTTTTTACACCGTTTCACCCCCTCGGACGCCTTTTCCCGCCTCCCCCGCTCCTCTCCCCCTCACTTCCGGTTTCGGCCTCCCACTTCCGGGTTTCCGCCTCCCACTTCCGGGTTTCCGACTCCCACTTCCGGGTTCCACCCAATCCCCTCCCCCGCCCTCCCCAAACACTTTTTGACACCGTTTCACCCCCTCGGACGCCTTTTCCCGCCTCCCCCGCTCCTCTCCCCCTCACTTCCGGTTTCCGCCTCCCACTTCCGGGTTTCCGCCTCCCACTTCCGGGTTCCACCAAATCCCCTCCCCCGCCCTCCCCAAACACTTTTTTACACCGTTTCACCCCCTCGGACGCCTTTTCCCGCCTCCCCCGCTCCTCTCCCCCTCACTTCCGGTTTCCGACTCCCACTTCCGGGTTTCCGACTCCCACTTCCGGGTTCCACCCAATCCCCTCCCCCGCCCTCCCCAAGCACTTTTTTACACCGTTTCACCCCCTCGGACGCCTTTTCCCGCCTCCCCCGCTCCTCTCCCCCTCACTTCCGGTTTCCGCCTCCCACTTCCGGGTTTCCGACTCCCACTTCCGGGTTCCAACAAATCCCCTCCCCGCCCTCCCCACACACTTTTTTACACCCTTTCACCCCCTCGCGCGCCTTTTCCCGCCTCCCCCGCTCCTCTCCCCCTCACTTCCGGTTTCCGACTCCCACTTCCGGGTTTCCGCCTCCCACTTCCGGGTTCCAACAAATCCCCTCCCCGCCCTCCCCAAACACTTTTTTACACCCTTTCACCCCCTCGCACGCCTTTTCCCGCCTCCCTCGCTCCTCTCCCCCTCACTTCCGGTTTCCGCCTCCCACTTCCGGGTTTCCGCCTCCCACTTCCGGGTTCCAACAAATCCCCTCCCCGCCCTCCCCAAACACTTTTTTACACCCTTTCACCCCCTCGCGCGCCTTTTCCCGCCTCCCCCGCTCCTCTCCCCCTCACTTCCGGTTTCCGCCTCCCACTTCCGGGTTTCCGCCTCCCACTTCCGGGTTCCAACAAATCCCCTCCCCGCCCTCCCCAAACACTTTTTGACACCGTTTCCCCCCCTCGGACGCCTTTTCCCGCCTCCCCCGCTCCTCTCCCCCTCACTTCCGGTTTCGGCCTCCCACTTCCGGGTTTCCGACTCCCACTTCCGGGTTCCAACAAATCCCCTCCCCGCCCTCCCCAAACACTTTTTTACACCCTTTCACCCCCTCGCGCGCCTTTTCCCGCCTCCCCCGCTCCTCTCCCCCTCACTTCCGGTTTCCGCCTCCCACTTCCGGGTTTCCGCCTCCCACTTCCGGGTTCCAACAAATCCCCTCCCCGCCCTCCCCAAACACTTTTTTACACCCTTTCACCCCCTCGGGCGCCTTTTCCCGCCTCCCCCGCTCCTCTCCCCCTCACTTCCGGTTTCCGCCTCCCACTTCCGGGTTTCCGCCTCCCACTTCCGGGTTCCACCCAATCCCCTCCCCCGCCCTCCCCACACACTTTTTGAAACCGTTTCACCCCCTCGGGCGCCTTTTCCCGCCTCCCCCGCTCCTCTCCCCCTCACTTCCGGTTTCCGCCTCCCACTTCCGGGTTTCCGCCTCCCACTTCCGGGTTCCAACAAATCCCCTCCCCCGCCCTCCCCAAACACTTTTTGAAACCGTTTCACCCCCTCGGACGCCTTTTCCCGCCTCCCCCGCTCCTCTCCCCCTCACTTCCGGTTTCCGCCTCCCACTTCCGGGTTTCCGCCTCCCACTTCCGGGTTCCACCCAATCCCCTCCCCCGCCCTCCCCAAACACTTTTTGACACCGTTTCCCCCCCTCGGACGCCTTTTCCCGCCTCCCCCGCTCCTCTCCCCCTCACTTCCGGTTTCCGCCTCCCACTTCCGGGTTTCCGCCTCCCACTTCCGGGTTCCAACAAATCCCCTCCCCCGCCCTCCCCAAGCACTTTTTTACACCGTTTCACCCCCTCGGACGCCTTTTCCCGCCTCCCCCGCTCCTCTCCCCCTCACTTCCGGTTTCCGCCTCCCACTTCCGGGTTTCCGCCTCCCACTTCCGGGTTCCAACAAATCCCCTCCCCCGCCCTCCCCACACACTTTTTGACACCGTTTCACCCCCTCGGACGCCTTTTCCCGCCTCCCCCGCTCCTCTCCCCCTCACTTCCGGTTTCGGCCTCCCACTTCCGGGTTTCCGCCTCCCACTTCCGGGTTCCAACAAATCCCCTCCCCCGCCCTCCCCAAACACTTTTTGACACCGTTTCACCCCCTCGGACGCCTTTTCCCGCCTCCCCCGCTCCTCTCCCCCTCACTTCCGGTTTCCGCCTCCCACTTCCGGGTTTCCGCCTCCCACTTCCGGGTTCCACCCAATCCCCTCCCCCGCCCTCCCCACACACTTTTTGAAACCGTTTCACCCCCTCGGACGCCTTTTCCCGCCTCCCCCGCTCCTCTCCCCCTCACTTCCGGTTTCCGCCTCCCACTTCCGGGTTTCCGCCTCCCACTTCCGGGTTCCACCCAATCCCCTCCCCCGCCCTCCCCAAACACTTTTTTACACCGTTTCACCCCCTCGGACGCCTTTTCCCGCCTCCCCCGCTCCTCTCCCCCTCACTTCCGGTTTCGGCCTCCCACTTCCGGGTTTCCGCCTCCCACTTCCGGGTTCCAACAAATCCCCTCCCCGCCCTCCCCAAACACTTTTTGACACCGTTTCACCCCCTCGGACGCCTTTTCCCGCCTCCCCCGCTCCTCTCCCCCTCACTTCCGGTTTCGGCCTCCCACTTCCGGGTTTCCGCCTCCCACTTCCGGGTTCCACCCAATCCCCTCCCCCGCCCTCCCGAAACACTTTTTGACACCGTTTCACCCCCTCGGACGCCTTTTCCCGCCTCCCCCGCTCCTCTCCCCCTCACTTCCGGTTTCCGCCTCCCACTTCCGGGTTTCCGCCTCCCACTTCCGGGTTCCACCCAATCCCCTCCCCCGCCCTCCCCAAACACTTTTTGACACCGTTTCACCCCCTCGGACGCCTTTTCCCGCCTCCCCCGCTCCTCTCCCCCTCACTTCCGGTTTCCGCCTCCCACTTCCGGGTTTCCGACTCCCACTTCCGGGTTCCAACAAATCCCCTCCCCCGCCCTCCCCAAACACTTTTTTACACCGTTTCACCCCCTCGGGCGCCTTTTCCCGCCTCCCCCGCTCCTCTCCCCCTCACTTCCGGTTTCGGCCTCCCACTTCCGGGTTTCCGCCTCCCACTTCCGGGTTCCAACAAATCCCCTCCCCGCCCTCCCCAAACACTTTTTGACACCGTTTCACCCCCTCGGACGCCTTTTCCCGCCTCCCCCGCTCCTCTCCCCCTCACTTCCGGTTTCGGCCTCCCACTTCCGGGTTTCCGCCTCCCACTTCCGGGTTCCACCCAATCCCCTCCCCCGCCCTCCCGAAACACTTTTTGACACCGTTTCACCCCCTCGGACGCCTTTTCCCGCCTCCCCCGCTCCTCTCCCCCTCACTTCCGGTTTCCGCCTCCCACTTCCGGGTTTCCGCCTCCCACTTCCGGGTTCCACCCAATCCCCTCCCCCGCCCTCCCCAAACACTTTTTGACACCGTTTCACCCCCTCGGACGCCTTTTCCCGCCTCCCCCGCTCCTCTCCCCCTCACTTCCGGTTTCCGACTCCCACTTCCGGGTTTCCGCCTTCCACTTCCGGGTTCCACCCAATCCCCTCCCCCGCCCTCCCCAAACACTTTTTGACACCGTTTCACCCCCTCGGACGCCTTTTCCCGCCTCCCCCGCTCCTCTCCCCCTCACTTCCGGTTTCGGCCTCCCACTTCCGGGTTTCCGCCTTCCACTTCCGGGTTCCACCCAATCCCCTCCCCCGCCCTCCCCAAGCACTTTTTTACACCGTTTCACCCCCTCGGACGCCTTTTCCCGCCTCCCCCGCTCCTCTCCCCCTCACTTCCGGTTTTGGCCTCCCACTTCCGGGTTTCCGCCTCCCACTTCCGGGTTCCACCCAATCCCCTCCCCCGCCCTCCCCACACACTTTTTTACACCGTTTCACCCCCTCGGACGCCTTTTCCCGCCTCCCCCGCTCCTCTCCCCCTCACTTCCGGTTTCCGCCTCCCACTTCCGGGTTTCCGCCTCCCACTTCCGGGTTCCACCCAATCCCCTCCCCCGCCCTCCCCAAGCACTTTTTTACACCGTTTCACCCCCTCGGACGCCTTTTCCCGCCTCCCCCGCTCCTCTCCCCCTCACTTCCGGTTTCCGCCTCCCACTTCCGGGTTTCCGCCTCCCACTTCCGGGTTCCACCCAATCCCCTCCCCCGCCCTCCCCAAACACTTTTTGACACCGTTTCCCCCCCTCGGACGCCTTTTCCCGCCTCCCCCGCTCCTCTCCCCCTCACTTCCGGTTTCCGCCTCCCACTTCCGGGTTTCCGACTCCCACTTCCGGGTTCCAACAAATCCCCTCCCCGCCCTCCCCACACACTTTTTTACACCCTTTCACCCCCTCGCGCGCCTTTTCCCGCCTCCCCCGCTCCTCTCCCCCTCACTTCCGGTTTCCGCCTCCCACTTCCGGGTTTCCGCCTCCCACTTCCGGGTTCCAACAAATCCCCTCCCCGCCCTCCCCAAACACTTTTTTACACCCTTTCACCCCCTCGCACGCCTTTTCCCGCCTCCCTCGCTCCTCTCCCCCTCACTTCCGGTTTCCGCCTCCCACTTCCGGGTTTCCGCCTCCCACTTCCGGGTTCCAACAAATCCCCTCCCCGCCCTCCCCAAACACTTTTTTACACCCTTTCACCCCCTCGCGCGCCTTTTCCCGCCTCCCCCGCTCCTCTCCCCCTCACTTCCGGTTTCCGCCTCCCACTTCCGGGTTTCCGCCTCCCACTTCCGGGTTCCAACAAATCCCCTCCCCGCCCTCCCCAAACACTTTTTGACACCGTTTCCCCCCCTCGGACGCCTTTTCCCGCCTCCCCCGCTCCTCTCCCCCTCACTTCCGGTTTCGGCCTCCCACTTCCGGGTTTCCGACTCCCACTTCCGGGTTCCAACAAATCCCCTCCCCGCCCTCCCCAAACACTTTTTTACACCCTTTCACCCCCTCGCGCGCCTTTTCCCGCCTCCCCCGCTCCTCTCCCCCTCACTTCCGGTTTCCGCCTCCCACTTCCGGGTTTCCGCCTCCCACTTCCGGGTTCCAACAAATCCCCTCCCCCGCCCTCCCCAAACACTTTTTTACACCGTTTCACCCCCTCGGACGCCTTTTCCCGCCTCCCCCGCTCCTCTCCCCCTCACTTCCGGTTTCGGCCTCCCACTTCCGGGTTTCCGCCTCCCACTTCCGGGTTCCACCCAATCCCCTCCCCCGCCCTCCCCACACACTTTTTGAAACCGTTTCACCCCCTCGGACGCCTTTTCCCGCCTCCCCCGCTCCTCTCCCCCTCACTTCCGGTTTCCGCCTCCCACTTCCGGGTTTCCGCCTCCCACTTCCGGGTTCCACCCAATCCCCTCCCCCGCCCTCCCCAAACACTTTTTTACACCGTTTCCCCCCCTCGGACGCCTTTTCCCGCCTCCCCCGCTCCTCTCCCCCTCACTTCCGGTTTCGGCCTCCCACTTCCGGGTTTCCGCCTCCCACTTCCGGGTTCCACCCAATCCCCTCCCCCGCCCTCCCCAAACACTTTTTGACACCGTTTCACCCCCTCGGGCGCCTTTTCCCGCCTCCCCCGCTCCTCTCCCCCTCACTTCCGGTTTCGGCATCCCACTTCCGGGTTTCCGCCTCCCACTTCCGGGTTCCAACAAATCCCCTCCCCCGCCCTCCCCAAACACTTTTTGACACCGTTTCACCCCCTCGGACGCCTTTTCCCGCCTCCCCTGCTCCTCTCCCCCTCACTTCCGGTTTCGGCATCCCACTTCCGGGTTTCCGCCTCCCACTTCCGGGTTCCACCCAATCCCCTCCCCCGCCCTCCCCACACACTTTTTGAAACCGTTTCACCCCCTCGGACGCCTTTTCCCGCCTCCCCCGCTCCTCTCCCCCTCACTTCCGGTTTTGGCCTCCCACTTCCGGGTTTCCGCCTCCCACTTCCGGGTTCCACCCAATCCCCTCCCCCGCCCTCCCCACACACTTTTTTACACCGTTTCACCCCCTCGGACGCCTTTTCCCGCCTCCCCCGCTCCTCTCCCCCTCACTTCCGGTTTCCGCCTCCCACTTCCGGGTTTCCGCCTCCCACTTCCGGGTTCCACCCAATCCCCTCCCCCGCCCTCCCCAAACACTTTTTGACACCGTTTCACCCCCTCGGACGCCTTTTCCCGCCTCCCCCGCTCCTCTCCCCCTCACTTCCGGTTTCCGCCTCCCACTTCCGGGTTTCCGCCTCCCACTTCCGGGTTCCACCCAATCCCCTCCCCCGCCCTCCCCAAACACTTTTTGACACCGTTTCCCCCCCTCGGACGCCTTTTCCCGCCTCCCCCGCTCCTCTCCCCCTCACTTCCGGTTTCCGCCTCCCACTTCCGGGTTTCCGCCTCCCACTTCCGGGTTCCAACAAATCCCCTCCCCCGCCCTCCCCAAACACTTTTTTACACCGTTTCCCCCCCTCGGACGCCTTTTCCCGCCTCCCCCGCTCCTCTCCCCCTCACTTCCGGTTTCCGCCTCCCACTTCCGGGTTTCCGCCTCCCACTTCCGGGTTCCAACAAATCCCCTCCCCCGCCCTCCCCAAACACTTTTTTACACCGTTTCCCCCCCTCGGACGCCTTTTCCCGCCTCCCCCGCTCCTCTCCCCCTCACTTCCGGTTTCCGCCTCCCACTTCCGGGTTTCCGCCTCCCACTTCCGGGTTCCAACAAATCCCCTCCCCCGCCCTCCCCAAACACTTTTTTACACCCTTTCACCCCCTCGGACGCCTTTTCCCGCCTCCCCCGCTCCTCTCCCCCTCACTTCCGGTTTCCGCCTCCCACTTCCGGGTTTCCGCCTCCCACTTCCGGGTTCCACCCAATCCCCTCCCCCGCCCTCCCCAAGCACTTTTTTACACCGTTTCACCCCCTCGCGCGCCTTTTCCCGCCTCCCCCGCTCCTCTCCCCCTCACTTCCGGTTTCGGCCTCCCACTTCCGGGTTTCCGCCTCCCACTTCCGGGTTCCACCCAATCCCCTCCCCCGCCCTCCCGAAACACTTTTTGACACCGTTTCACCCCCTCGGGCGCCTTTTCCCGCCTCCCCCGCTCCTCTCCCCCTCACTTCCGGTTTCCGCCTCCCACTTCCGGGTTTCCGCCTCCCACTTCCGGGTTCCAACAAATCCCCTCCCCCGCCCTCCCCAAACACTTTTTGACACCGTTTCACCCCCTCGGACGCCTTTTCCCGCCTCCCCCGCTCCTCTCCCCCTCACTTCCGGTTTCCGCCTCCCACTTCCGGGTTTCCGCCTCCCACTTCCGGGTTCCAACAAATCCCCTCCCCCGCCCTCCCCAAACACTTTTTTACACCGTTTCACCCCCTCGGACGCCTTTTCCCGCCTCCCCCGCTCCTCTCCCCCTCACTTCCGGTTTCCGCCTCCCACTTCCGGGTTTCCGCCTCCCACTTCCGGGTTCCAACAAATCCCCTCCCCCGCCCTCCCCAAACACTTTTTTACACCGTTTCACCCCCTCGGACGCCTTTTCCCGCCTCCCCCGCTCCTCTCCCCCTCACTTCCGGTTTTGGCCTCCCACTTCCGGGTTTACGACTCCCACTTCCGGGTTCCACCCAATCCCCTCCCCCGCCCTCCCCACACACTTTTTGAAACCGTTTCACCCCCTCGGGCGCCTTTTCCCGCCTCCCCCGCTCCTCTCCCCCTCACTTCCGGTTTCCGCCTCCCACTTCCGGGTTTCCGCCTCCCACTTCCGGGTTCCACCCAATCCCCTCCCCCGCCCTCCCCAAGCACTTTTTTACACCGTTTCACCCCCTCGGACGCCTTTTCCCGCCTCCCCCGCTCCTCTCCCCCTCACTTCCGGTTTCCGCCTCCCACTTCCGGGTTTCCGCCTCCCACTTCCGGGTTCCAACAAATCCCCTCCCCCGCCCTCCCCAAGCACTTTTTTACACCGTTTCACCCCCCTCGGGCGCCTTTTCCCGCCTCCCCCGCTCCTCTCCCCCTCACTTCCGGTTTCCGCCTCCCACTTCCGGGTTTCCGCCTCCCACTTCCGGGTTCCAACAAATCCCCTCCCCCGCCCTCCCCAAACACTTTTTTACACCGTTTCACCCCCTCGGACGCCTTTTCCCGCCTCCCCCGCTCCTCTCCCCCTCACTTCCGGTTTCCGCCTCCCACTTCCGGGTTTCCGCCTCCCACTTCCGGGTTCCACCCAATCCCCTCCCCCGCCCTCCCCAAACACTTTTTGACACCGTTTCACCCCCTCGGACGCCTTTTCCCGCCTCCCCCGCTCCTCTCCCCCTCACTTCCGGTTTCGGCCTCCCACTTCCGGGTTTCCGCCTCCCACTTCCGTGTTCCACCCAATCCCCTCCCCCGCCCTCCCCAAACACTTTTTGAAACCGTTTCACCCCCCTCGGACGCCTTTTCCCGCCTCCCCCGCTCCTCTCCCCCTCACTTCCGGTTTCGGCCTCCCACTTCCGGGTTTCCGCCTCCCACTTCCGAGTTCCAACAAATCCCCTCCCCCGCCCTCCCCAAGCACTTTTTGACACCGTTTCACCCCCTCGGACGCCTTTTCCCGCCTCCCCCGCTCCTCTCCCCCTCACTTCCGGTTTCCGCCTCCCACTTCCGGGTTTCCGCCTCCCACTTCCGGGTTCCACCCAATCCCCTCCCCCGCCCTCCCCACACACTTTTTGAAACCGTTTCACCCCCTCGGGCGCCTTTTCCCGCCTCCCCCGCTCCTCTCCCCCTCACTTCCGGTTTCCGCCTCCCACTTCCGGGTTTCCGCCTCCCACTTCCGGGTTCCACCCAATCCCCTCCCCCGCCCTCCCCAAACACTTTTTTACACCGTTTCACCCCCTCGGACGCCTTTTCCCGCCTCCCCCGCTCCTCTCCCCCTCACTTCCGGTTTCCGCCTCCCACTTCCGGGTTTCCGCCTCCCACTTCCGGGTTCCAACAAATCCCCTCCCCCGCCCTCCCCAAACACTTTTTGACACCGTTTCACCCCCTCGGACGCCTTTTCCCGCCTCCCCCGCTCCTCTCCCCCTCACTTCCGGTTTCCGCCTCCCACTTCCGGGTTTCCGCCTTCCACTTCCGGGTTCCACCCAATCCCCTCCCCGCCCTCCCCAAACACTTTTTTACACCGTTTCACCCCCTCGGACGCCTTTTCCCGCCTCCCCCGCTCCTCTCCCCCTCACTTCCGGTTTCGGCCTCCCACTTCCGGGTTTCCGCCTCCCACTTCCGGGTTTCCGCCTTCCACTTCCGGGTTCCACCCAATCCCCTCCCCCGCCCTCCCCAAACACTTTTTTACACCGTTTCACCCCCTCGGACGCCTTTTCCCGCCTCCCCCGCTCCTCTCCCCCTCACTTCCGGTTTCCGCCTCCCACTTCCGGGTTTCCGCCTCCCACTTCCGGGTTCCAACAAATCCCCTCCCCCGCCCTCCCCAAACACTTTTTTACACCGTTTCACCCCCTCGGGCGCCTTTTCCCGCCTCCCCCGCTCCTCTCCCCCTCACTTCCGGTTTCCGCCTCCCACTTCCGGGTTTCCGACTCCCACTTCCGGGTTCCAACAAATCCCCTCCCCGCCCTCCCCAAACACTTTTTGACACCCTTTCACCCCCTCGCACGCCTTTTCCCGCCTCCCTCGCTCCTCTCCCCCTCACTTCCGGTTTCCGCCTCCCACTTCCGGGTTTACGACTCCCACTTCCGGGTTCCAACAAATCCCCTCCCCGCCCTCCCCAAACACTTTTTTACACCGTTTCTCCCCCTCGCACGCCTTTTCCCGCCTCCCCCGCTCCTCTCCCCCTCACTTCCGGTTTCCGCCTCCCACTTCCGGGTTTACGACTCCCACTTCCGGGTTCCAACAAATCCCCTCCCCGCCCTCCCCAAACACTTTTTTACGCCGTTTCACCCCCTCGGGCGCCTTTTCCCGCCTCCCCCGCTCCTCTCCCCCTCACTTCCGGTTTCCGCCTCCCACTTCCGGGTTTCCGCCTTCCACTTCCGGGTTTCCGACTCCCACTTCCGGGTTCCAACAAATCCCCTCCCCGCCCTCCCCAAACACTTTTTTACACCGTTTCTCCCCCTCGCACGCCTTTTCCCGCCTCCCCCGCTCCTCTCCCCCTCACTTCCGGTTTCCGCCTGCCACTTCCGGGTTTCCGCCTCCCACTTCCGGGTTCCAACAAATCCCCTCCCCCGCCCTCCCCAAACACTTTTTTACACCCTTTCACCCCCTCGGACGCCTTTTCCCGCCTCCCCCGCTCCTCTCCCCCTCACTTCCGGTTTCGGCCTCCCACTTCCGGGTTTACGACTCCCACTTCCGGGTTCCAACAAATCCCCTCCCCCGCCCTCCCCAAACACTTTTTTACACCGTTTCACCCCCTCGGACGCCTTTTCCCGCCTCCCCCGCTCCTCTCCCCCTCACTTCCGGTTTCCGCCTCCCACTTCCGGGTTTCCGCCTCCCACTTCCGGGTTCCACCCAATCCCCTCCCCCGCCCTCCCCAAACACTTTTTGACACCGTTTCACCCCCTCGGACGCCTTTTCCCGCCTCCCCCGCTCCTCTCCCCCTCACTTCCGGTTTCCGCCTCCCACTTCCGGGTTTCCGCCTCCCACTTCCGGGTTCCAACAAATCCCCTCCCCGCCCTCCCCACACACTTTTTTACACCCTTTCACCCCCTCGCGCGCCTTTTCCCGCCTCCCCCGCTCCTCTCCCCCTCACTTCCGGTTTCCGCCTCCCACTTCCGGGTTTCCGCCTCCCACTTCCGGGTTCCAACAAATCCCCTCCCCGCCCTCCCCAAACACTTTTTTACACCCTTTCACCCCCTCGCGCGCCTTTTCCCGCCTCCCCCGCTCCTCTCCCCCTCACTTCCGGTTTCCGCCTCCCACTTCCGGGTTTCCGCCTCCCACTTCCGGGTTCCAACAAATCCCCTCCCCGCCCTCCCCAAACACTTTTTTACACCCTTTCACCCCCTCGCGCGCCTTTTCCCGCCTCCCCCGCTCCTCTCCCCCTCACTTCCGGTTTCCGCCTCCCACTTCCGGGTTTCCGCCTCCCACTTCCGGGTTCCACCCAATCCCCTCCCCCGCCCTCCCCACACACTTTTTGAAACCGTTTCACCCCCTCGGGCGCCTTTTCCCGCCTCCCCCGCTCCTCTCCCCCTCACTTCCGGTTTCCGCCTCCCACTTCCGGGTTTCCGCCTCCCACTTCCGGGTTCCAACAAATCCCCTCCCCGCCCTCCCCAAACACTTTTTTACACCGTTTCACCCCCTCGCACGCCTTTTCCCGCCTCCCCCGCTCCTCTCCCCCTCACTTCCGGTTTCCGCCTCCCACTTCCGGGTTTCCGACTCCCACTTCCGGGTTCCAACAAATCCCCTCCCCCGCCCTCCCCAAACACTTTTTTACACCCTTTCACCCCCTCGGGCGCCTTTTCCCGCCTCCCCCGCTCCTCTCCCCCTCACTTCCGGTTTCCGACTCCCACTTCCGGGTTTCCGCCTCCCACTTCCGGGTTCCACCAAATCCCCTCCCCCGCCCTCCCCAAACACTTTTTTACACCG
The DNA here is from genome assembly GCF_040807025.1 of Struthio camelus. Classification (NCBI taxonomy): domain Eukaryota; kingdom Metazoa; phylum Chordata; class Aves; order Struthioniformes; family Struthionidae; genus Struthio; species Struthio camelus. The sequence goes on from NW_027182675.1 coordinate 18,271, forward strand.
TTTCACCCCCTCGGACGCCTTTTCCCGCCTCCCCCGCTCCTCTCCCCCTCACTTCCGGTTTCGGCCTCCCACTTCCGGGTTTCCGCCTCCCACTTCCGGGTTCCACCCAATCCCCTCCCCCGCCCTCCCCAAACACTTTTTGACACCGTTTCACCCCCTCGGACACCTTTTCCCGCCTCCCCCGCTCCTCTCCCCCTCACTTCCGGTTTCCGCCTCCCACTTCCGGGTTTCCGCCTCCCACTTCCGGGTTCCAACAAATCCCCTCCCCGCCCTCCCCACACACTTTTTTACACCCTTTCACCCCCTCGCGCGCCTTTTCCCGCCTCCCCCGCTCCTCTCCCCCTCACTTCCGGTTTCCGCCTCCCACTTCCGGGTTTCCGCCTCCCACTTCCGGGTTCCAACAAATCCCCTCCCCGCCCTCCCCAAACACTTTTTTACACCCTTTCACCCCCTCGCACGCCTTTTCCCGCCTCCCTCGCTCCTCTCCCCCTCACTTCCGGTTTCCGCCTCCCACTTCCGGGTTTCCGCCTCCCACTTCCGGGTTCCAACAAATCCCCTCCCCGCCCTCCCCAAACACTTTTTTACACCCTTTCACCCCCTCGCGCGCCTTTTCCCGCCTCCCCCGCTCCTCTCCCCCTCACTTCCGGTTTCCGCCTCCCACTTCCGGGTTTCCGCCTCCCACTTCCGGGTTCCAACAAATCCCCTCCCCGCCCTCCCCAAACACTTTTTGAAACCGTTTCACCCCCTCGCGCGCCTTTTCCCGCCTCCCCCGCTCCTCTCCCCCTCACTTCCGGTTTCCGACTCCCACTTCCGGGTTTCCGCCTCCCACTTCCGGGTTCCAACAAATCCCCTCCCCGCCCTCCCCAAACACTTTTTGAAACCGTTTCACCCCCTCGGACGCCTTTTCCCGCCTCCCCCGCTCCTCTCCCCCTCACTTCCGGTTTCCGCCTCCCACTTCCGGGTTTCCGCCTCCCACTTCCGGGTTCCAACAAATCCCCTCCCCGCCCTCCCCAAACACTTTTTTACACCCTTTCACCCCCTCGGGCGCCTTTTCCCGCCTCCCCCGCTCCTCTCCCCCTCACTTCCGGTTTCCGCCTCCCACTTCCGGGTTTCCGCCTCCCACTTCCGGGTTCCACCCAATCCCCTCCCCCGCCCTCCCCAAACACTTTTTTACACCGTTTCACCCCCTCGGGCGCCTTTTCCCGCCTCCCCCGCTCCTCTCCCCCTCACTTCCGGTTTCCGCCTCCCACTTCCGGGTTTCCGCCTCCCACTTCCGGGTTCCAACAAATCCCCTCCCCCGCCCTCCCCAAACACTTTTTGAAACCGTTTCACCCCCTCGGACGCCTTTTCCCGCCTCCCCCGCTCCTCTCCCCCTCACTTCCGGTTTCCGCCTCCCACTTCCGGGTTTCCGCCTCCCACTTCCGGGTTCCACCCAATCCCCTCCCCCGCCCTCCCCAAACACTTTTTGACACCGTTTCCCCCCCTCGGACGCCTTTTCCCGCCTCCCCCGCTCCTCTCCCCCTCACTTCCGGTTTCCGCCTCCCACTTCCGGGTTTCCGCCTCCCACTTCCGGGTTCCAACAAATCCCCTCCCCCGCCCTCCCCAAGCACTTTTTTACACCGTTTCACCCCCTCGGACGCCTTTTCCCGCCTCCCCCGCTCCTCTCCCCCTCACTTCCGGTTTCGGCCTCCCACTTCCGGGTTTCCGCCTCCCACTTCCGGGTTCCAACAAATCCCCTCCCCCGCCCTCCCCACACACTTTTTGACACCGTTTCACCCCCTCGGACGCCTTTTCCCGCCTCCCCCGCTCCTCTCCCCCTCACTTCCGGTTTCGGCCTCCCACTTCCGGGTTTCCGCCTCCCACTTCCGGGTTCCAACAAATCCCCTCCCCCGCCCTCCCCAAACACTTTTTGACACCGTTTCACCCCCTCGGACGCCTTTTCCCGCCTCCCCCGCTCCTCTCCCCCTCACTTCCGGTTTCCGCCTCCCACTTCCGGGTTTCCGCCTTCCACTTCCGGGTTCCACCCAATCCCCTCCCCCGCCCTCCCCAAACACTTTTTGACACCGTTTCACCCCCTCGGACGCCTTTTCCCGCCTCCCCCGCTCCTCTCCCCCTCACTTCCGGTTTCCGCCTCCCACTTCCGGGTTTCCGCCTCCCACTTCCGGGTTCCACCCAATCCCCTCCCCCGCCCTCCCCACACACTTTTTGAAACCGTTTCACCCCCTCGGACGCCTTTTCCCGCCTCCCCCGCTCCTCTCCCCCTCACTTCCGGTTTCCGCCTCCCACTTCCGGGTTTCCGCCTCCCACTTCCGGGTTCCACCCAATCCCCTCCCCCGCCCTCCCCAAACACTTTTTTACACCGTTTCACCCCCTCGGACGCCTTTTCCCGCCTCCCCCGCTCCTCTCCCCCTCACTTCCGGTTTCGGCCTCCCACTTCCGGGTTTCCGCCTCCCACTTCCGGGTTCCAACAAATCCCCTCCCCGCCCTCCCCAAACACTTTTTGACACCGTTTCACCCCCTCGGACGCCTTTTCCCGCCTCCCCCGCTCCTCTCCCCCTCACTTCCGGTTTCGGCCTCCCACTTCCGGGTTTCCGCCTCCCACTTCCGGGTTCCACCCAATCCCCTCCCCCGCCCTCCCCAAACACTTTTTGACACCGTTTCACCCCCTCGGACGCCTTTTCCCGCCTCCCCCGCTCCTCTCCCCCTCACTTCCGGTTTCCGACTCCCACTTCCGGGTTTCCGCCTCCCACTTCCGGGTTCCACCCAATCCCCTCCCCCGCCCTCCCCAAACACTTTTTGACACCGTTTCACCCCCTCGGACGCCTTTTCCCGCCTCCCCCGCTCCTCTCCCCCTCACTTCCGGTTTCCGACTCCCACTTCCGGGTTTCCGCCTTCCACTTCCGGGTTCCACCCAATCCCCTCCCCCGCCCTCCCCAAGCACTTTTTTACACCGTTTCACCCCCTCGGACGCCTTTTCCCGCCTCCCCCGCTCCTCTCCCCCTCACTTCCGGTTTCGGCCTCCCACTTCCGGGTTTCCGCCTTCCACTTCCGGGTTCCACCCAATCCCCTCCCCCGCCCTCCCCAAGCACTTTTTTACACCGTTTCACCCCCTCGGACGCCTTTTCCCGCCTCCCCCGCTCCTCTCCCCCTCACTTCCGGTTTCCGCCTCCCACTTCCGGGTTTCCGCCTTCCACTTCCGGGTTCCACCCAATCCCCTCCCCCGCCCTCCCCAAACACTTTTTTACACCGTTTCACCCCCTCGGACGCCTTTTCCCGCCTCCCCCGCTCCTCTCCCCCTCACTTCCGGTTTCCGCCTCCCACTTCCGGGTTTCCGCCTCCCACTTCCGGGTTTCCGCCTTCCACTTCCGGGTTCCACCCAATCCCCTCCCCCGCCCTCCCCAAACACTTTTTGACACCGTTTCACCCCCTCGGACGCCTTTTCCCGCCTCCCCCGCTCCTCTCCCCCTCACTTCCGGTTTCCGCCTCCCACTTCCGGGTTTCCGCCTCCCACTTCCGGGTTCCACCAAATCCCCTCCCCCGCCCTCCCCAAACACTTTTTTACACCGTTTCACCCCCTCGGACGCCTTTTCCCGCCTCCCCCGCTCCTCTCCCCCTCACTTCCGGTTTCGGCCTCCCACTTCCGGGTTTCCGCCTCCCACTTCCGGGTTCCACCCAATCCCCTCCCCCGCCCTCCCCAAACACTTTTTGACACCGTTTCACCCCCTCGGACGCCTTTTCCCGCCTCCCCCGCTCCTCTCCCCCTCACTTCCGGTTTCCGCCTCCCACTTCCGGGTTTCCGCCTCCCACTTCCGGGTTCCAACAAATCCCCTCCCCGCCCTCCCCACACACTTTTTTACACCCTTTCACCCCCTCGCGCGCCTTTTCCCGCCTCCCCCGCTCCTCTCCCCCTCACTTCCGGTTTCCGCCTCCCACTTCCGGGTTTCCGCCTCCCACTTCCGGGTTCCAACAAATCCCCTCCCCGCCCTCCCCAAACACTTTTTTACACCCTTTCACCCCCTCGCACGCCTTTTCCCGCCTCCCTCGCTCCTCTCCCCCTCACTTCCGGTTTCCGCCTCCCACTTCCGGGTTTCCGCCTCCCACTTCCGGGTTCCAACAAATCCCCTCCCCGCCCTCCCCAAACACTTTTTTACACCCTTTCACCCCCTCGCGCGCCTTTTCCCGCCTCCCCCGCTCCTCTCCCCCTCACTTCCGGTTTCCGCCTCCCACTTCCGGGTTTCCGCCTCCCACTTCCGGGTTCCAACAAATCCCCTCCCCGCCCTCCCCAAACACTTTTTGACACCGTTTCCCCCCCTCGGACGCCTTTTCCCGCCTCCCCCGCTCCTCTCCCCCTCACTTCCGGTTTCGGCCTCCCACTTCCGGGTTTCCGACTCCCACTTCCGGGTTCCAACAAATCCCCTCCCCGCCCTCCCCAAACACTTTTTTACACCCTTTCACCCCCTCGCGCGCCTTTTCCCGCCTCCCCCGCTCCTCTCCCCCTCACTTCCGGTTTCCGCCTCCCACTTCCGGGTTTCCGCCTCCCACTTCCGGGTTCCAACAAATCCCCTCCCCCGCCCTCCCCAAACACTTTTTGACACCGTTTCACCCCCTCGGACGCCTTTTCCCGCCTCCCCCGCTCCTCTCCCCCTCACTTCCGGTTTCGGCCTCCCACTTCCGGGTTTCCGCCTCCCACTTCCGGGTTCCACCCAATCCCCTCCCCCGCCCTCCCCACACACTTTTTGAAACCGTTTCACCCCCTCGGACGCCTTTTCCCGCCTCCCCCGCTCCTCTCCCCCTCACTTCCGGTTTCCGCCTCCCACTTCCGGGTTTCCGCCTCCCACTTCCGGGTTCCACCCAATCCCCTCCCCCGCCCTCCCCAAACACTTTTTTACACCGTTTCCCCCCCTCGGACGCCTTTTCCCGCCTCCCCCGCTCCTCTCCCCCTCACTTCCGGTTTCGGCCTCCCACTTCCGGGTTTCCGCCTCCCACTTCCGGGTTCCACCCAATCCCCTCCCCCGCCCTCCCCAAACACTTTTTGACACCGTTTCACCCCCTCGGGCGCCTTTTCCCGCCTCCCCCGCTCCTCTCCCCCTCACTTCCGGTTTCGGCATCCCACTTCCGGGTTTCCGCCTCCCACTTCCGGGTTCCAACAAATCCCCTCCCCCGCCCTCCCCAAACACTTTTTGACACCGTTTCACCCCCTCGGACGCCTTTTCCCGCCTCCCCTGCTCCTCTCCCCCTCACTTCCGGTTTCGGCATCCCACTTCCGGGTTTCCGCCTCCCACTTCCGGGTTCCACCCAATCCCCTCCCCCGCCCTCCCCACACACTTTTTGAAACCGTTTCACCCCCTCGGACGCCTTTTCCCGCCTCCCCCGCTCCTCTCCCCCTCACTTCCGGTTTCCGACTCCCACTTCCGGGTTTCCGCCTCCCACTTCCGGGTTCCACCCAATCCCCTCCCCCGCCCTCCCCAAACACTTTTTGACACCGTTTCACCCCCTCGGACGCCTTTTCCCGCCTCCCCCGCTCCTCTCCCCCTCACTTCCGGTTTCCGCCTCCCACTTCCGGGTTTCCGCCTCCCACTTCCGGGTTCCACCCAATCCCCTCCCCCGCCCTCCCCACACATTTTTTGAAAGCGTTTCACCCCCTCGGACGCCTTTTCCCGCCTCCCCCGCTCCTCTCCCCCTCACTTCCGGTTTCCGCCTCCCACTTCCGGGTTTCCGCCTCCCACTTCCGGGTTCCACCCAATCCCCTCCCCCGCCCTCCCCAAACACTTTTTGACACCGTTTCACCCCCTCGGACGCCTTTTCCCGCCTCCCCCGCTCCTCTCCCCCTCACTTCCGGTTTCCGCCTCCCACTTCCGGGTTTCCGCCTCCCACTTCCGGGTTCCAACAAATCCCCTCCCCCGCCCTCCCCAAACACTTTTTTACACCGTTTCCCCCCCTCGGACGCCTTTTCCCGCCTCCCCCGCTCCTCTCCCCCTCACTTCCGGTTTCCGCCTCCCACTTCCGGGTTTCCGCCTCCCACTTCCGGGTTCCAACAAATCCCCTCCCCCGCCCTCCCCAAACACTTTTTTACACCGTTTCCCCCCCTCGGACGCCTTTTCCCGCCTCCCCCGCTCCTCTCCCCCTCACTTCCGGTTTCCGCCTCCCACTTCCGGGTTTCCGCCTCCCACTTCCGGGTTCCACCCAATCCCCTCCCCCGCCCTCCCCAAACACTTTTTTACACCCTTTCACCCCCTCGGACGCCTTTTCCCGCCTCCCCCGCTCCTCTCCCCCTCACTTCCGGTTTCCGCCTCCCACTTCCGGGTTTCCGCCTCCCACTTCCGGGTTCCACCCAATCCCCTCCCCCGCCCTCCCCAAGCACTTTTTTACACCGTTTCACCCCCTCGCGCGCCTTTTCCCGCCTCCCCCGCTCCTCTCCCCCTCACTTCCGGTTTCGGCCTCCCACTTCCGGGTTTCCGCCTCCCACTTCCGGGTTCCACCCAATCCCCTCCCCCGCCCTCCCGAAACACTTTTTGACACCGTTTCACCCCCTCGGGCGCCTTTTCCCGCCTCCCCCGCTCCTCTCCCCCTCACTTCCGGTTTCCGCCTCCCACTTCCGGGTTTCCGCCTCCCACTTCCGGGTTCCAACAAATCCCCTCCCCCGCCCTCCCCAAACACTTTTTTACACCGTTTCACCCCCTCGGACGCCTTTTCCCGCCTCCCCCGCTCCTCTCCCCCTCACTTCCGGTTTCCGCCTCCCACTTCCGGGTTTCCGCCTCCCACTTCCGGGTTCCAACAAATCCCCTCCCCCGCCCTCCCCAAACACTTTTTTACACCGTTTCACCCCCTCGGACGCCTTTTCCCGCCTCCCCCGCTCCTCTCCCCCTCACTTCCGGTTTCCGCCTCCCACTTCCGGGTTTCCGCCTCCCACTTCCGGGTTCCACCCAATCCCCTCCCCCGCCCTCCCCAAACACTTTTTGACACCGTTTCACCCCCTCGGACGCCTTTTCCCGCCTCCCCCGCTCCTCTCCCCCTCACTTCCGGTTTTGGCCTCCCACTTCCGGGTTTCCGCCTCCCACTTCCGGGTTCCACCCAATCCCCTCCCCCGCCCTCCCCACACACTTTTTGAAACCGTTTCACCCCCTCGGGCGCCTTTTCCCGCCTCCCCCGCTCCTCTCCCCCTCACTTCCGGTTTCCGCCTCCCACTTCCGGGTTTCCGCCTCCCACTTCCGGGTTCCACCCAATCCCCTCCCCCGCCCTCCCCAAGCACTTTTTTACACCGTTTCACCCCCTCGGACGCCTTTTCCCGCCTCCCCCGCTCCTCTCCCCCTCACTTCCGGTTTCCGCCTCCCACTTCCGGGTTTCCGCCTCCCACTTCCGGGTTCCAACAAATCCCCTCCCCCGCCCTCCCCAAGCACTTTTTTACACCGTTTCACCCCCCTCGGGCGCCTTTTCCCGCCTCCCCCGCTCCTCTCCCCCTCACTTCCGGTTTCGGCCTCCCACTTCCGGGTTTCCGCCTCCCACTTCCGGGTTCCAACAAATCCCCTCCCCCGCCCTCCCCAAACACTTTTTTACACCGTTTCACCCCCTCGGACGCCTTTTCCCGCCTCCCCCGCTCCTCTCCCCCTCACTTCCGGTTTCCGCCTCCCACTTCCGGGTTTCCGCCTCCCACTTCCGGGTTCCACCCAATCCCCTCCCCCGCCCTCCCCAAACACTTTTTGACACCGTTTCACCCCCTCGGACGCCTTTTCCCGCCTCCCCCGCTCCTCTCCCCCTCACTTCCGGTTTCGGCCTCCCACTTCCGGGTTTCCGCCTCCCACTTCCGTGTTCCACCCAATCCCCTCCCCCGCCCTCCCCAAACACTTTTTGACACCGTTTCACCCCCCTCGGACGCCTTTTCCCGCCTCCCCCGCTCCTCTCCCCCTCACTTCCGGTTTCGGCCTCCCACTTCCGGGTTTCCGCCTCCCACTTCCGAGTTCCAACAAATCCCCTCCCCCGCCCTCCCCAAGCACTTTTTGACACCGTTTCACCCCCTCGGACGCCTTTTCCCGCCTCCCCCGCTCCTCTCCCCCTCACTTCCGGTTTCCGCCTCCCACTTCCGGGTTTCCGCCTCCCACTTCCGGGTTCCACCCAATCCCCTCCCCCGCCCTCCCCACACACTTTTTGAAACCGTTTCACCCCCTCGGGCGCCTTTTCCCGCCTCCCCCGCTCCTCTCCCCCTCACTTCCGGTTTCCGACTCCCACTTCCGGGTTTCCGCCTCCCACTTCCGGGTTCCACCCAATCCCCTCCCCCGCCCTCCCCAAGCACTTTTTTACACCGTTTCACCCCCTCGGACGCCTTTTCCCGCCTCCCCCGCTCCTCTCCCCCTCACTTCCGGTTTCCGCCTCCCACTTCCGGGTTTCCGCCTCCCACTTCCGGGTTCCAACAAATCCCCTCCCCCGCCCTCCCCAAACACTTTTTGACACCGTTTCACCCCCTCGGACGCCTTTTCCCGCCTCCCCCGCTCCTCTCCCCCTCACTTCCGGTTTCCGCCTCCCACTTCCGGGTTTCCGCCTTCCACTTCCGGGTTCCACCCAATCCCCTCCCCGCCCTCCCCAAACACTTTTTTACACCGTTTCACCCCCTCGGACGCCTTTTCCCGCCTCCCCCGCTCCTCTCCCCCTCACTTCCGGTTTCGGCCTCCCACTTCCGGGTTTCCGCCTCCCACTTCCGGGTTTCCGCCTCCCACTTCCGGGTTCCACCCAATCCCCTCCCCCGCCCTCCCCAAACACTTTTTGACACCGTTTCACCCCCTCGGACGCCTTTTCCCGCCTCCCCCGCTCCTCTCCCCCTCACTTCCGGTTTCCGCCTCCCACTTCCGGGTTTCCGCCTCCCACTTCCGGGTTCCAACAAATCCCCTCCCCGCCCTCCCCAAACACTTTTTTACACCCTTTCACCCCCTCGCACGCCTTTTCCCGCCTCCCCCGCTCCTCTCCCCCTCACTTCCGGTTTCCGCCTCCCACTTCCGGGTTTCCGACTCCCACTTCCGGGTTCCAACAAATCCCCTCCCCGCCCTCCCCAAACACTTTTTTACACCCTTTCACCCCCTCGCACGCCTTTTCCCGCCTCCCTCGCTCCTCTCCCCCTCACTTCCGGTTTCCGCCTCCCACTTCCGGGTTTCCGCCTCCCACTTCCGGGTTCCAACAAATCCCCTCCCCGCCCTCCCCAAACACTTTTTTACACCGTTTCACCCCCTCGCACGCCTTTTCCCGCCTCCCCCGCTCCTCTCCCCCTCACTTCCGGTTTCCGCCTCTCACTTCCGGGTTTACGACTCCCACTTCCGAGTTCCAACAAATCCCCTCCCCGCCCTCCCCAAACACTTTTTTACACCGTTTCTCCCCCTCGCACGCCTTTTCCCGCCTCCCCCGCTCCTCTCCCCCTCACTTCCGGTTTCCGCCTCCCACTTCCGGGTTTACGACTCCCACTTCCGGGTTCCAACAAATCCCCTCCCCGCCCTCCCCAAACACTTTTTTACGCCGTTTCACCCCCTCGGGCGCCTTTTCCCGCCTCCCCCGCTCCTCTCCCCCTCACTTCCGGTTTCCGCCTCCCACTTCCGGGTTTCCGCCTTCCACTTCCGGGTTTCCGACTCCCACTTCCGGGTTCCAACAAATCCCCTCCCCGCCCTCCCCAAACACTTTTTTACACCGTTTCTCCCCCTCGCACGCCTTTTCCCGCCTCCCCCGCTCCTCTCCCCCTCACTTCCGGTTTCCGCCTGCCACTTCCGGGTTTCCGCCTCCCACTTCCGGGTTCCAACAAATCCCCTCCCCCGCCCTCCCCAAACACTTTTTTACACCCTTTCACCCCCTCGGACGCCTTTTCCCGCCTCCCCCGCTCCTCTCCCCCTCACTTCCGGTTTCGGCCTCCCACTTCCGGGTTTACGACTCCCACTTCCGGGTTCCACCCAATCCCCTCCCCCGCCCTCCCCAAACACTTTTTGACACCGTTTCACCCCCTCGGACGCCTTTTCCCGCCTCCCCCGCTCCTCTCCCCCTCACTTCCGGTTTCCGCCTCCCACTTCCGGGTTTCCGCCTCCCACTTCCGGGTTCCAACAAATCCCCTCCCCCGCCCTCCCCAAACACTTTTTTACACCGTTTCACCCCCTCGGGCGCCTTTTCCCGCCTCCCCCGCTCCTCTCCCCCTCACTTCCGGTTTCCGCCTCCCACTTCCGGGTTTCCGACTCCCACTTCCGGGTTCCAACAAATCCCCTCCCCGCCCTCCCCAAACACTTTTTGACACCCTTTCACCCCCTCGCACGCCTTTTCCCGCCTCCCTCGCTCCTCTCCCCCTCACTTCCGGTTTCCGCCTCCCACTTCCGGGTTTCCGCCTCCCACTTCCGGGTTCCAACAAATCCCCTCCCCGCCCTCCCCAAACACTTTTTTACACCGTTTCACCCCCTCGCACGCCTTTTCCCGCCTCCCCCGCTCCTCTCCCCCTCACTTCCGGTTTCCGCCTCCCACTTCCGGGTTTACGACTCCCACTTCCGAGTTCCAACAAATCCCCTCCCCGCCCTCCCCAAACACTTTTTTACACCGTTTCTCCCCCTCGCACGCCTTTTCCCGCCTCCCCCGCTCCTCTCCCCCTCACTTCCGGTTTCCGCCTCCCACTTCCGGGTTTACGACTCCCACTTCCGGGTTCCAACAAATCCCCTCCCCGCCCTCCCCAAACACTTTTTTACGCCGTTTCACCCCCTCGGGCGCCTTTTCCCGCCTCCCCCGCTCCTCTCCCCCTCACTTCCGGTTTCCGCCTCCCACTTCCGGGTTTCCGCCTTCCACTTCCGGGTTTCCGACTCCCACTTCCGGGTTCCAACAAATCCCCTCCCCGCCCTCCCCAAACACTTTTTTACACCGTTTCTCCCCCTCGCACGCCTTTTCCCGCCTCCCCCGCTCCTCTCCCCCTCACTTCCGGTTTCCGCCTGCCACTTCCGGGTTTCCGCCTCCCACTTCCGGGTTCCAACAAATCCCCTCCCCCGCCCTCCCCAAACACTTTTTTACACCCTTTCACCCCCTCGGACGCCTTTTCCCGCCTCCCCCGCTCCTCTCCCCCTCACTTCCGGTTTCGGCCTCCCACTTCCGGGTTTACGACTCCCACTTCCGGGTTCCAACAAATCCCCTCCCCCGCCCTCCCCAAACACTTTTTTACACCGTTTCACCCCCTCGGACGCCTTTTCCCGCCTCCCCCGCTCCTCTCCCCCTCACTTCCGGTTTCGGCCTCCCACTTCCGGGTTTCCGCCTCCCACTTCCGGGTTCCACCCAATCCCCTCCCCCGCCCTCCCCAAACACTTTTTGACACCGTTTCACCCCCTCGGACGCCTTTTCCCGCCTCCCCCGCTCCTCTCCCCCTCACTTCCGGTTTCCGCCTCCCACTTCCGGGTTTCCGCCTCCCACTTCCGGGTTCCAACAAATCCCCTCCCCGCCCTCCCCAAACACTTTTTTACACCCTTTCACCCCCTCGGACGCCTTTTCCCGCCTCCCCCGCTCCTCTCCCCCTCACTTCCGGTTTCGGCCTCCCACTTCCGGGTTTCCGCCTCCCACTTCCGGGTTCCAACAAATCCCCTCCCCGCCCTCCCCAAACACTTTTTTACACCCTTTCACCCCCTCGCGCGCCTTTTCCCGCCTCCCCCGCTCCTCTCCCCCTCACTTCCGGTTTCCGCCTCCCACTTCCGGGTTTCCGCCTCCCACTTCCGGGTTCCAACAAATCCCCTCCCCGCCCTCCCCAAACACTTTTTTACACCCTTTCACCCCCTCGCGCGCCTTTTCCCGCCTCCCCCGCTCCTCTCCCCCTCACTTCCGGTTTCCGCCTCCCACTTCCGGGTTTCCGCCTCCCACTTCCGGGTTCCACCCAATCCCCTCCCCCGCCCTCCCCACACACTTTTTGAAACCGTTTCACCCCCTCGGACGCCTTTTCCCGCCTCCCCCGCTCCTCTCCCCCTCACTTCCGGTTTCCGCCTCCCACTTCCGGGTTTCCGCCTCCCACTTCCGGGTTCCACCCAATCCCCTCCCCCGCCCTCCCCAAGCACTTTTTTACACCGTTTCACCCCCTCGGACGCCTTTTCCCGCCTCCCCCGCTCCTCTCCCCCTCACTTCCGGTTTCCGCCTCCCACTTCCGGGTTTCCGCCTCCCACTTCCGGGTTCCAACAAATCCCCTCCCCCGCCCTCCCCAAGCACTTTTTTACACCGTTTCACCCCCCTCGGGCGCCTTTTCCCGCCTCCCCCGCTCCTCTCCCCCTCACTTCCGGTTTCGGCCTCCCACTTCCGGGTTTCCGCCTCCCACTTCCGGGTTCCAACAAATCCCCTCCCCCGCCCTCCCCAAACACTTTTTTACACCGTTTCACCCCCTCGGACGCCTTTTCCCGCCTCCCCCGCTCCTCTCCCCCTCACTTCCGGTTTCCGCCTCCCACTTCCGGGTTTCCGCCTCCCACTTCCGGGTTCCACCCAATCCCCTCCCCCGCCCTCCCCAAACACTTTTTGACACCGTTTCACCCCCTCGGACGCCTTTTCCCGCCTCCCCCGCTCCTCTCCCCCTCACTTCCGGTTTCGGCCTCCCACTTCCGGGTTTCCGCCTCCCACTTCCGTGTTCCACCCAATCCCCTCCCCCGCCCTCCCCAAACACTTTTTGACACCGTTTCACCCCCCTCGGACGCCTTTTCCCGCCTCCCCCGCTCCTCTCCCCCTCACTTCCGGTTTCGGCCTCCCACTTCCGGGTTTCCGCCTCCCACTTCCGAGTTCCAACAAATCCCCTCCCCCGCCCTCCCCAAGCACTTTTTGACACCGTTTCACCCCCTCGGACGCCTTTTCCCGCCTCCCCCGCTCCTCTCCCCCTCACTTCCGGTTTCCGCCTCCCACTTCCGGGTTTCCGCCTCCCACTTCCGGGTTCCACCCAATCCCCTCCCCCGCCCTCCCCACACACTTTTTGAAACCGTTTCACCCCCTCGGGCGCCTTTTCCCGCCTCCCCCGCTCCTCTCCCCCTCACTTCCGGTTTCCGACTCCCACTTCCGGGTTTCCGCCTCCCACTTCCGGGTTCCACCCAATCCCCTCCCCCGCCCTCCCCAAGCACTTTTTTACACCGTTTCACCCCCTCGGACGCCTTTTCCCGCCTCCCCCGCTCCTCTCCCCCTCACTTCCGGTTTCCGCCTCCCACTTCCGGGTTTCCGCCTCCCACTTCCGGGTTCCAACAAATCCCCTCCCCCGCCCTCCCCAAACACTTTTTGACACCGTTTCACCCCCTCGGACGCCTTTTCCCGCCTCCCCCGCTCCTCTCCCCCTCACTTCCGGTTTCCGCCTCCCACTTCCGGGTTTCCGCCTTCCACTTCCGGGTTCCACCCAATCCCCTCCCCGCCCTCCCCAAACACTTTTTTACACCGTTTCACCCCCTCGGACGCCTTTTCCCGCCTCCCCCGCTCCTCTCCCCCTCACTTCCGGTTTCGGCCTCCCACTTCCGGGTTTCCGCCTCCCACTTCCGGGTTTCCGCCTCCCACTTCCGGGTTCCACCCAATCCCCTCCCCCGCCCTCCCCAAACACTTTTTGACACCGTTTCACCCCCTCGGACGCCTTTTCCCGCCTCCCCCGCTCCTCTCCCCCTCACTTCCGGTTTCCGCCTCCCACTTCCGGGTTTCCGCCTCCCACTTCCGGGTTCCAACAAATCCCCTCCCCGCCCTCCCCAAACACTTTTTTACACCCTTTCACCCCCTCGCACGCCTTTTCCCGCCTCCCCCGCTCCTCTCCCCCTCACTTCCGGTTTCCGCCTCCCACTTCCGGGTTTCCGACTCCCACTTCCGGGTTCCAACAAATCCCCTCCCCGCCCTCCCCAAACACTTTTTTACACCCTTTCACCCCCTCGCACGCCTTTTCCCGCCTCCCTCGCTCCTCTCCCCCTCACTTCCGGTTTCCGCCTCCCACTTCCGGGTTTCCGCCTCCCACTTCCGGGTTCCAACAAATCCCCTCCCCGCCCTCCCCAAACACTTTTTTACACCGTTTCACCCCCTCGCACGCCTTTTCCCGCCTCCCCCGCTCCTCTCCCCCTCACTTCCGGTTTCCGCCTCTCACTTCCGGGTTTACGACTCCCACTTCCGAGTTCCAACAAATCCCCTCCCCGCCCTCCCCAAACACTTTTTTACACCGTTTCTCCCCCTCGCACGCCTTTTCCCGCCTCCCCCGCTCCTCTCCCCCTCACTTCCGGTTTCCGCCTCCCACTTCCGGGTTTACGACTCCCACTTCCGGGTTCCAACAAATCCCCTCCCCGCCCTCCCCAAACACTTTTTTACGCCGTTTCACCCCCTCGGGCGCCTTTTCCCGCCTCCCCCGCTCCTCTCCCCCTCACTTCCGGTTTCCGCCTCCCACTTCCGGGTTTCCGCCTTCCACTTCCGGGTTTCCGACTCCCACTTCCGGGTTCCAACAAATCCCCTCCCCGCCCTCCCCAAACACTTTTTTACACCGTTTCTCCCCCTCGCACGCCTTTTCCCGCCTCCCCCGCTCCTCTCCCCCTCACTTCCGGTTTCCGCCTGCCACTTCCGGGTTTCCGCCTCCCACTTCCGGGTTCCAACAAATCCCCTCCCCCGCCCTCCCCAAACACTTTTTTACACCCTTTCACCCCCTCGGACGCCTTTTCCCGCCTCCCCCGCTCCTCTCCCCCTCACTTCCGGTTTCGGCCTCCCACTTCCGGGTTTACGACTCCCACTTCCGGGTTCCACCCAATCCCCTCCCCCGCCCTCCCCAAACACTTTTTGACACCGTTTCACCCCCTCGGACGCCTTTTCCCGCCTCCCCCGCTCCTCTCCCCCTCACTTCCGGTTTCCGCCTCCCACTTCCGGGTTTCCGCCTCCCACTTCCGGGTTCCAACAAATCCCCTCCCCCGCCCTCCCCAAACACTTTTTTACACCGTTTCACCCCCTCGGGCGCCTTTTCCCGCCTCCCCCGCTCCTCTCCCCCTCACTTCCGGTTTCCGCCTCCCACTTCCGGGTTTCCGACTCCCACTTCCGGGTTCCAACAAATCCCCTCCCCGCCCTCCCCAAACACTTTTTGACACCCTTTCACCCCCTCGCACGCCTTTTCCCGCCTCCCTCGCTCCTCTCCCCCTCACTTCCGGTTTCCGCCTCCCACTTCCGGGTTTCCGCCTCCCACTTCCGGGTTCCAACAAATCCCCTCCCCGCCCTCCCCAAACACTTTTTTACACCGTTTCACCCCCTCGCACGCCTTTTCCCGCCTCCCCCGCTCCTCTCCCCCTCACTTCCGGTTTCCGCCTCCCACTTCCGGGTTTACGACTCCCACTTCCGAGTTCCAACAAATCCCCTCCCCGCCCTCCCCAAACACTTTTTTACACCGTTTCTCCCCCTCGCACGCCTTTTCCCGCCTCCCCCGCTCCTCTCCCCCTCACTTCCGGTTTCCGCCTCCCACTTCCGGGTTTACGACTCCCACTTCCGGGTTCCACCCAATCCCCTCCCCGCCCTCCCCAAACACTTTTTTACGCCGTTTCACCCCCTCGGGCGCCTTTTCCCGCCTCCCCCGCTCCTCTCCCCCTCACTTCCGGTTTCCGCCTCCCACTTCCGGGTTTCCGCCTTCCACTTCCGGGTTTCCGACTCCCACTTCCGGGTTCCAACAAATCCCCTCCCCGCCCTCCCCAAACACTTTTTTACACCGTTTCTCCCCCTCGCACGCCTTTTCCCGCCTCCCCCGCTCCTCTCCCCCTCACTTCCGGTTTCCGCCTGCCACTTCCGGGTTTCCGCCTCCCACTTCCGGGTTCCAACAAATCCCCTCCCCCGCCCTCCCCAAACACTTTTTTACACCCTTTCACCCCCTCGGACGCCTTTTCCCGCCTCCCCCGCTCCTCTCCCCCTCACTTCCGGTTTCGGCCTCCCACTTCCGGGTTTACGACTCCCACTTCCGGGTTCCAACAAATCCCCTCCCCCGCCCTCCCCAAACACTTTTTTACACCGTTTCACCCCCTCGGACGCCTTTTCCCGCCTCCCCCGCTCCTCTCCCCCTCACTTCCGGTTTCGGCCTCCCACTTCCGGGTTTCCGCCTCCCACTTCCGGGTTCCACCCAATCCCCTCCCCCGCCCTCCCCAAACACTTTTTGACACCGTTTCACCCCCTCGGACGCCTTTTCCCGCCTCCCCCGCTCCTCTCCCCCTCACTTCCGGTTTCCGCCTCCCACTTCCGGGTTTCCGCCTCCCACTTCCGGGTTCCAACAAATCCCCTCCCCGCCCTCCCCAAACACTTTTTTACACCCTTTCACCCCCTCGGACGCCTTTTCCCGCCTCCCCCGCTCCTCTCCCCCTCACTTCCGGTTTCGGCCTCCCACTTCCGGGTTTCCGCCTCCCACTTCCGGGTTCCAACAAATCCCCTCCCCGCCCTCCCCAAACACTTTTTTACACCCTTTCACCCCCTCGCGCGCCTTTTCCCGCCTCCCCCGCTCCTCTCCCCCTCACTTCCGGTTTCCGCCTCCCACTTCCGGGTTTCCGCCTCCCACTTCCGGGTTCCAACAAATCCCCTCCCCGCCCTCCCCAAACACTTTTTTACACCCTTTCACCCCCTCGCGCGCCTTTTCCCGCCTCCCCCGCTCCTCTCCCCCTCACTTCCGGTTTCCGCCTCCCACTTCCGGGTTTCCGCCTCCCACTTCCGGGTTCCACCCAATCCCCTCCCCCGCCCTCCCCACACACTTTTTTACACCGTTTCACCCCCTCGGGCGCCTTTTCCCGCCTCCCCCGCTCCTCTCCCCCTCACTTCCGGTTTCCGCCTCCCACTTCCGGGTTTCCGCCTCCCACTTCCGGGTTCCAACAAATCCCCTCCCCGCCCTCCCCAAACACTTTTTTACACCGTTTCACCCCCTCGCACGCCTTTTCCCGCCTCCCCCGCTCCTCTCCCCCTCACTTCCGGTTTCCGCCTCCCACTTCCGGGTTTCCGACTCCCACTTCCGGGTTCCAACAAATCCCCTCCCCGCCCTCCCCAAACACTTTTTTACACCCTTTCACCCCCTCGGGCGCCTTTTCCCGCCTCCCCCGCTCCTCTCCCCCTCACTTCCGGTTTCCGACTCCCACTTCCGGGTTTCCGCCTTCCACTTCCGGGTTCCACCCAATCCCCTCCCCCGCCCTCCCCAAACACTTTTTTACACCGTTTCACCCCCTCGGACGCCTTTTCCCGCCTCCCCCGCTCCTCTCCCCCTCACTTCCGGTTTCCGCCTCCCACTTCCGGGTTTCCGCCTCCCACTTCCGGGTTCCACCAAATCCCCTCCCCCGCCCTCCCCAAACACTTTTTTACACCGTTTCACCCCCTCGGACGCCTTTTCCCGCCTCCCCCGCTCCTCTCCCCCTCACTTCCGGTTTCCGCCTCCCACTTCCGGGTTTCCGCCTCCCACTTCCGGGTTCCACCCAATCCCCTCCCCCGCCCTCCCCAAACACTTTTTGACACCGTTTCACCCCCTCGGACGCCTTTTCCCGCCTCCCCCGCTCCTCTCCCCCTCACTTCCGGTTTCCGCCTCCCACTTCCGGGTTTCCGCCTCCCACTTCCGGGTTCCACCAAATCCCCTCCCCGGCCCTCCCCAAACACTTTTTTACACCGTTTCACCCCCTCGGACGCCTTTTCCCGCCTCCCCCGCTCCTCTCCCCCTCACTTCCGGTTTCGGCCTCCCACTTCCGGGTTTCCGCCTCCCACTTCCGAGTTCCAACAAATCCCCTCCCCCGCCCTCCCCAAGCACTTTTTGACACCGTTTCACCCCCTCGGACGCCTTTTCCCGCCTCCCCCGCTCCTCTCCCCCTCACTTCCGGTTTCCGCCTCCCACTTCCGGGTTTCCGCCTCCCACTTCCGGGTTCCACCCAATCCCCTCCCCCGCCCTCCCCACACACTTTTTGAAACCGTTTCACCCCCTCGGGCGCCTTTTCCCGCCTCCCCCGCTCCTCTCCCCCTCACTTCCGGTTTCCGCCTCCCACTTCCGGGTTTCCGCCTCCCACTTCCGGGTTCCACCCAATCCCCTCCCCCGCCCTCCCCAAGCACTTTTTTACACCGTTTCACCCCCTCGGACGCCTTTTCCCGCCTCCCCCGCTCCTCTCCCCCTCACTTCCGGTTTCCGCCTCCCACTTCCGGGTTTCCGCCTCCCACTTCCGGGTTCCAACAAATCCCCTCCCCCGCCCTCCCCAAACACTTTTTGACACCGTTTCACCCCCTCGGACGCCTTTTCCCGCCTCCCCCGCTCCTCTCCCCCTCACTTCCGGTTTCCGCCTCCCACTTCCGGGTTTCCGCCTTCCACTTCCGGGTTCCACCCAATCCCCTCCCCGCCCTCCCCAAACACTTTTTTACACCGTTTCACCCCCTCGGACGCCTTTTCCCGCCTCCCCCGCTCCTCTCCCCCTCACTTCCGGTTTCGGCCTCCCACTTCCGGGTTTCCGACTCCCACTTCCGGGTTTCCGCCTTCCACTTCCGGGTTCCACCCAATCCCCTCCCCCGCCCTCCCCAAACACTTTTTGACACCGTTTCACCCCCTCGGACGCCTTTTCCCGCCTCCCCCGCTCCTCTCCCCCTCACTTCCGGTTTCCGCCTCCCACTTCCGGGTTTCCGCCTCCCACTTCCGGGTTCCAACAAATCCCCTCCCCCGCCCTCCCCAAACACTTTTTGACACCGTTTCACCCCCTCGGACGCCTTTTCCCGCCTCCCCCGCTCCTCTCCCCCTCACTTCCGGTTTCCGCCTCCCACTTCCGGGTTTCCGCCTCCCACTTCCGGGTTCCACCCAATCCCCTCCCCCGCCCTCCCCACACACTTTTTGAAACCGTTTCACCCCCTCGGACGCCTTTTCCCGCCTCCCCCGCTCCTCTCCCCCTCACTTCCGGTTTCCGCCTCCCACTTCCGGGTTTCCGCCTCCCACTTCCGGGTTCCAACAAATCCCCTCCCCCGCCCTCCCCAAACACTTTTTTACACCGTTTCCCCCCCTCGGACGCCTTTTCCCGCCTCCCCCGCTCCTCTCCCCCTCACTTCCGGTTTCCGCCTCCCACTTCCGGGTTTCCGCCTCCCACTTCCGGGTTCCACCCAATCCCCTCCCCCGCCCTCCCCAAACACTTTTTGACACCGTTTCACCCCCTCGGACGCCTTTTCCCGCCTCCCCCGCTCCTCTCCCCCTCACTTCCGGTTTCGGCATCCCACTTCCGGGTTTCCGCCTCCCACTTCCGGGTTCCAACAAATCCCCTCCCCCGCCCTCCCCAAACACTTTTTGACACCGTTTCACCCCCTCGGACGCCTTTTCCCGCCTCCCCTGCTCCTCTCCCCCTCACTTCCGGTTTCCGCCTCCCACTTCCGGGTTTCCGCCTCCCACTTCCGGGTTCCACCCAATCCCCTCCCCCGCCCTCCCCACACACTTTTTGAAACCGTTTCACCCCCTCGGACGCCTTTTCCCGCCTCCCCCGCTCCTCTCCCCCTCACTTCCGGTTTCCGACTCCCACTTCCGGGTTTCCGCCTCCCACTTCCGGGTTCCACCCAATCCCCTCCCCCGCCCTCCCCAAACACTTTTTTACACCGTTTCACCCCCTCGGACGCCTTTTCCCGCCTCCCCCGCTCCTCTCCCCCTCACTTCCGGTTTCCGCCTTCCACTTCCGGGTTTCCGCCTCCCACTTCCGGGTTCCACCCAATCCCCTCCCCCGCCCTCCCCACACATTTTTTGAAAGCGTTTCACCCCCTCGGACGCCTTTTCCCGCCTCCCCCGCTCCTCTCCCCCTCACTTCCGGTTTCCGACTCCCACTTCCGGGTTTCCGCCTCCCACTTCCGGGTTCCACCCAATCCCCTCCCCCGCCCTCCCCAAACACTTTTTGACACCGTTTCCCCCCCTCGGACGCCTTTTCCCGCCTCCCCCGCTCCTCTCCCCCTCACTTCCGGTTTCCGCCTCCCACTTCCGGGTTTCCGCCTCCCACTTCCGGGTTCCAACAAATCCCCTCCCCCGCCCTCCCCAAACACTTTTTTACACCGTTTCCCCCCCTCGGACGCCTTTTCCCGCCTCCCCCGCTCCTCTCCCCCTCACTTCCGGTTTCCGCCTCCCACTTCCGGGTTTCCGCCTCCCACTTCCGGGTTCCAACAAATCCCCTCCCCCGCCCTCCCCAAACACTTTTTTACACCCTTTCCCCCCCTCGGACGCCTTTTCCCGCCTCCCCCGCTCCTCTCCCCCTCACTTCCGGTTTCCGCCTCCCACTTCCGGGTTTCCGCCTCCCACTTCCGGGTTCCAACAAATCCCCTCCCCCGCCCTCCCCAAACACTTTTTTACACCCTTTCACCCCCTCGGACGCCTTTTCCCGCCTCCCCCGCTCCTCTCCCCCTCACTTCCGGTTTCCGCCTCCCACTTCCGGGTTTCCGCCTCCCACTTCCGGGTTCCACCCAATCCCCTCCCCCGCCCTCCCCAAGCACTTTTTTACACCGTTTCACCCCCTCGCGCGCCTTTTCCCGCCTCCCCCGCTCCTCTCCCCCTCACTTCCGGTTTCGGCCTCCCACTTCCGGGTTTCCGCCTCCCACTTCCGGGTTCCACCCAATCCCCTCCCCCGCCCTCCCCAAACACTTTTTGACACCGTTTCACCCCCTCGGGCGCCTTTTCCCGCCTCCCCCGCTCCTCTCCCCCTCACTTCCGGTTTCCGCCTCCCACTTCCGGGTTTCCGCCTCCCACTTCCGGGTTCCAACAAATCCCCTCCCCCGCCCTCCCCAAACACTTTTTGACACCGTTTCACCCCCTCGGACGCCTTTTCCCGCCTCCCCCGCTCCTCTCCCCCTCACTTCCGGTTTCGGCATCCCACTTCCGGGTTTCCGCCTCCCACTTCCGGGTTCCAACAAATCCCCTCCCCCGCCCTCCCCAAACACTTTTTTACACCGTTTCACCCCCTCGGACGCCTTTTCCCGCCTCCCCCGCTCCTCTCCCCCTCACTTCCGGTTTCCGCCTCCCACTTCCGGGTTTCCGCCTCCCACTTCCGGGTTCCACCCAATCCCCTCCCCCGCCCTCCCCAAACACTTTTTGACACCGTTTCCCCCCCTCGGACGCCTTTTCCCGCCTCCCCCGCTCCTCTCCCCCTCACTTCCGGTTTTGGCCTCCCACTTCCGGGTTTCCGCCTCCCACTTCCGGGTTCCACCCAATCCCCTCCCCCGCCCTCCCCACACACTTTTTTACACCGTTTCACCCCCTCGGGCGCCTTTTCCCGCCTCCCCCGCTCCTCTCCCCCTCACTTCCGGTTTCCGCCTCCCACTTCCGGGTTTCCGCCTCCCACTTCCGGGTTCCACCCAATCCCCTCCCCCGCCCTCCCCAAGCACTTTTTTACACCGTTTCACCCCCTCGGACGCCTTTTCCCGCCTCCCCCGCTCCTCTCCCCCTCACTTCCGGTTTCCGCCTCCCACTTCCGGGTTTCCGCCTCCCACTTCCGGGTTCCAACAAATCCCCTCCCCCGCCCTCCCCAAGCACTTTTTTACACCGTTTCACCCCCCTCGGGCGCCTTTTCCCGCCTCCCCCGCTCCTCTCCCCCTCACTTCCGGTTTCGGCCTCCCACTTCCGGGTTTCCGCCTCCCACTTCCGGGTTCCAACAAATCCCCTCCCCCGCCCTCCCCAAACACTTTTTTACACCGTTTCACCCCCTCGGACGCCTTTTCCCGCCTCCCCCGCTCCTCTCCCCCTCACTTCCGGTTTCCGACTCCCACTTCCGGGTTTCCGCCTCCCACTTCCGGGTTCCACCCAATCCCCTCCCCCGCCCTCCCCAAACACTTTTTGACACCGTTTCACCCCCTCGGACGCCTTTTCCCGCCTCCCCCGCTCCTCTCCCCCTCACTTCCGGTTTCCGCCTCCCACTTCCGGGTTTCCGCCTCCCACTTCCGTGTTCCACCCAATCCCCTCCCCCGCCCTCCCCAAACACTTTTTGAAACCGTTTCACCCCCCTCGGACGCCTTTTCCCGCCTCCCCCGCTCCTCTCCCCCTCACTTCCGGTTTCGGCCTCCCACTTCCGGGTTTCCGCCTCCCACTTCCGAGTTCCAACAAATCCCCTCCCCCGCCCTCCCCAAGCACTTTTTGACACCGTTTCACCCCCTCGGACGCCTTTTCCCGCCTCCCCCGCTCCTCTCCCCCTCACTTCCGGTTTCCGCCTCCCACTTCCGGGTTTCCGCCTCCCACTTCCGGGTTCCACCCAATCCCCTCCCCCGCCCTCCCCACACACTTTTTGAAACCGTTTCACCCCCTCGGGCGCCTTTTCCCGCCTCCCCCGCTCCTCTCCCCCTCACTTCCGGTTTCCGCCTCCCACTTCCGGGTTTCCGCCTCCCACTTCCGGGTTCCACCCAATCCCCTCCCCCGCCCTCCCCAAGCACTTTTTTACACCGTTTCACCCCCTCGGACGCCTTTTCCCGCCTCCCCCGCTCCTCTCCCCCTCACTTCCGGTTTCCGCCTCCCACTTCCGGGTTTCCGCCTCCCACTTCCGGGTTCCAACAAATCCCCTCCCCCGCCCTCCCCAAACACTTTTTTACACCGTTTCACCCCCTCGGGCGCCTTTTCCCGCCTCCCCCGCTCCTCTCCCCCTCACTTCCGGTTTCCGCCTCCCACTTCCGGGTTTCCGCCTCCCACTTCCGGGTTCCACCAAATCCCCTCCCCCGCCCTCCCCAAACACTTTTTGACACCGTTTCACCCCCTCGGACGCCTTTTCCCGCCTCCCCCGCTCCTCTCCCCCTCACTTCCGGTTTCCGCCTCCCACTTCCGGGTTTCCGCCTCCCACTTCCGGGTTCCAACAAATCCCCTCCCCCGCCCTCCCCAAACACTTTTTGACACCGTTTCACCCCCTCGGACGCCTTTTCCCGCCTCCCCCGCTCCTCTCCCCCTCACTTCCGGTTTCCGCCTCCCACTTCCGGGTTTCCGCCTCCCACTTCCGGGTTCCAACAAATCCCCTCCCCGCCCTCCCCAAACACTTTTTTACACCGTTTCACCCCCTCGCACGCCTTTTCCCGCCTCCCCCGCTCCTCTCCCCCTCACTTCCGGTTTCCGCCTCCCACTTCCGGGTTTACGACTCCCACTTCCGAGTTCCAACAAATCCCCTCCCCGCCCTCCCCAAACACTTTTTTACACCGTTTCTCCCCCTCGCACGCCTTTTCCCGCCTCCCCCGCTCCTCTCCCCCTCACTTCCGGTTTCCGCCTCCCACTTCCGGGTTTCCGCCTTCCACTTCCGGGTTCCACCCAATCCCCTCCCCGCCCTCCCCAAACACTTTTTTACACCGTTTCACCCCCTCGGACGCCTTTTCCCGCCTCCCCCGCTCCTCTCCCCCTCACTTCCGGTTTCGGCCTCCCACTTCCGGGTTTCCGCCTCCCACTTCCGGGTTTCCGCCTTCCACTTCCGGGTTCCACCCAATCCCCTCCCCCGCCCTCCCCAAACACTTTTTGACACCGTTTCACCCCCTCGGACGCCTTTTCCCGCCTCCCCCGCTCCTCTCCCCCTCACTTCCGGTTTCCGCCTCCCACTTCCGGGTTTCCGCCTCCCACTTCCGGGTTCCAACAAATCCCCTCCCCCGCCCTCCCCAAACACTTTTTTACACCGTTTCACCCCCTCGGACGCCTTTTCCCGCCTCCCCCGCTCCTCTCCCCCTCACTTCCGGTTTCCGCCTCCCACTTCCGGGTTTCCGCCTCCCACTTCCGGGTTCCACCCAATCCCCTCCCCCGCCCTCCCCAAACACTTTTTGACACCGTTTCCCCCCCTCGGACGCCTTTTCCCGCCTCCCCCGCTCCTCTCCCCCTCACTTCCGGTTTTGGTCTCCCACTTCCGGGTTTCCGCCTCCCACTTCCGGGTTCCAACAAATCCCCTCCCCGCCCTCCCCAAACACTTTTTTACACCGTTTCACCCCCTCGCACGCCTTTTCCCGCCTCCCCCGCTCCTCTCCCCCTCACTTCCGGTTTCCGCCTCCCACTTCCGGGTTTACGACTCCCACTTCCGAGTTCCAACAAATCCCCTCCCCCGCCCTCCCCAAACACTTTTTTACACCGTTTCTCCCCCTCGCACGCCTTTTCCCGCCTCCCCCGCTCCTCTCCCCCTCACTTCCGGTTTCCGCCTCCCACTTCCGGGTTTACGACTCCCACTTCCGGGTTCCAACAAATCCCCTCCCCGCCCTCCCCAAACACTTTTTTACGCCGTTTCACCCCCTCGGGCGCCTTTTCCCGCCTCCCCCGCTCCTCTCCCCCTCACTTCCGGTTTCCGCCTCCCACTTCCGGGTTTCCGCCTTCCACTTCCGGGTTTCCGACTCCCACTTCCGGGTTCCAACAAATCCCCTCCCCGCCCTCCCCAAACACTTTTTTACACCGTTTCTCCCCCTCGCACGCCTTTTCCCGCCTCCCCCGCTCCTCTCCCCCTCACTTCCGGTTTCCGCCTCCCACTTCCGGGTTTCCGCCTCCCACTTCCGGGTTCCAACAAATCCCCTCCCCCGCCCTCCCCAAACACTTTTTTACACCCTTTCACCCCCTCGGACGCCTTTTCCCGCCTCCCCCGCTCCTCTCCCCCTCACTTCCGGTTTCGGCCTCCCACTTCCGGGTTTACGACTCCCACTTCCGGGTTCCAACAAATCCCCTCCCCCGCCCTCCCCAAACACTTTTTTACACCGTTTCACCCCCTCGGACGCCTTTTCCCGCCTCCCCCGCTCCTCTCCCCCTCACTTCCGGTTTCGGCCTCCCACTTCCGGGTTTCCGCCTCCCACTTCCGGGTTCCACCCAATCCCCTCCCCCGCCCTCCCCAAACACTTTTTGACACCGTTTCACCCCCTCGGACGCCTTTTCCCGCCTCCCCCGCTCCTCTCCCCCTCACTTCCGGTTTCCGCCTCCCACTTCCGGGTTTCCGCCTCCCACTTCCGGGTTCCAACAAATCCCCTCCCCGCCCTCCCCACACACTTTTTTACACCCTTTCACCCCCTCGGACGCCTTTTCCCGCCTCCCCCGCTCCTCTCCCCCTCACTTCCGGTTTCGGCCTCCCACTTCCGGGTTTCCGCCTCCCACTTCCGGGTTCCAACAAATCCCCTCCCCGCCCTCCCCAAACACTTTTTTACACCCTTTCACCCCCTCGCGCGCCTTTTCCCGCCTCCCCCGCTCCTCTCCCCCTCACTTCCGGTTTCCGCCTCCCACTTCCGGGTTTCCGCCTCCCACTTCCGGGTTCCAACAAATCCCCTCCCCGCCCTCCCCAAACACTTTTTTACACCCTTTCACCCCCTCGCGCGCCTTTTCCCGCCTCCCCCGCTCCTCTCCCCCTCACTTCCGGTTTCCGCCTCCCACTTCCGGGTTTCCGCCTCCCACTTCCGGGTTCCACCCAATCCCCTCCCCCGCCCTCCCCACACACTTTTTGAAACCGTTTCACCCCCTCGGGCGCCTTTTCCCGCCTCCCCCGCTCCTCTCCCCCTCACTTCCGGTTTCCGCCTCCCACTTCCGGGTTTCCGCCTCCCACTTCCGGGTTCCAACAAATCCCCTCCCCGCCCTCCCCAAACACTTTTTTACACCGTTTCACCCCCTCGCACGCCTTTTCCCGCCTCCCCCGCTCCTCTCCCCCTCACTTCCGGTTTCCGCCTCCCACTTCCGGGTTTCCGCCTCCCACTTCCGGGTTCCAACAAATCCCCTCCCCGCCCTCCCCAAACACTTTTTTACACCCTTTCACCCCCTCGCGCGCCTTTTCCCGCCTCCCCCGCTCCTCTCCCCCTCACTTCCGGTTTCCGACTCCCACTTCCGGGTTTCCGCCTTCCACTTCCGGGTTCCACCCAATCCCCTCCCCCGCCCTCCCCAAACACTTTTTTACACCGTTTCACCCCCTCGGACGCCTTTTCCCGCCTCCCCCGCTCCTCTCCCCCTCACTTCCGGTTTCCGCCTCCCACTTCCGGGTTTCCGCCTCCCACTTCCGGGTTCCACCAAATCCCCTCCCCCGCCCTCCCCAAACACTTTTTTACACCGTTTCACCCCCTCGGACGCCTTTTCCCGCCTCCCCCGCTCCTCTCCCCCTCACTTCCGGTTTCCGCCTCCCACTTCCGGGTTTCCGCCTCCCACTTCCGGGTTCCACCCAATCCCCTCCCCCGCCCTCCCCAAACACTTTTTGACACCGTTTCACCCCCTCGGACGCCTTTTCCCGCCTCCCCCGCTCCTCTCCCCCTCACTTCCGGTTTCCGCCTCCCACTTCCGGGTTTCCGCCTCCCACTTCCGGGTTCCACCAAATCCCCTCCCCGGCCCTCCCCAAACACTTTTTTACACCGTTTCACCCCCTCGGACGCCTTTTCCCGCCTCCCCCGCTCCTCTCCCCCTCACTTCCGGTTTCGGCCTCCCACTTCCGGGTTTCCGCCTCCCACTTCCGAGTTCCAACAAATCCCCTCCCCCGCCCTCCCCAAGCACTTTTTGACACCGTTTCACCCCCTCGGACGCCTTTTCCCGCCTCCCCCGCTCCTCTCCCCCTCACTTCCGGTTTCCGCCTCCCACTTCCGGGTTTCCGCCTCCCACTTCCGGGTTCCACCCAATCCCCTCCCCCGCCCTCCCCACACACTTTTTGAAACCGTTTCACCCCCTCGGGCGCCTTTTCCCGCCTCCCCCGCTCCTCTCCCCCTCACTTCCGGTTTCCGCCTCCCACTTCCGGGTTTCCGCCTCCCACTTCCGGGTTCCACCCAATCCCCTCCCCCGCCCTCCCCAAGCACTTTTTTACACCGTTTCACCCCCTCGGACGCCTTTTCCCGCCTCCCCCGCTCCTCTCCCCCTCACTTCCGGTTTCCGCCTCCCACTTCCGGGTTTCCGCCTCCCACTTCCGGGTTCCAACAAATCCCCTCCCCCGCCCTCCCCAAACACTTTTTGACACCGTTTCACCCCCTCGGACGCCTTTTCCCGCCTCCCCCGCTCCTCTCCCCCTCACTTCCGGTTTCCGCCTCCCACTTCCGGGTTTCCGCCTTCCACTTCCGGGTTCCACCCAATCCCCTCCCCGCCCTCCCCAAACACTTTTTTACACCGTTTCACCCCCTCGGACGCCTTTTCCCGCCTCCCCCGCTCCTCTCCCCCTCACTTCCGGTTTCGGCCTCCCACTTCCGGGTTTCCGACTCCCACTTCCGGGTTTCCGCCTTCCACTTCCGGGTTCCACCCAATCCCCTCCCCCGCCCTCCCCAAACACTTTTTTACACCGTTTCACCCCCTCGGACGCCTTTTCCCGCCTCCCCCGCTCCTCTCCCCCTCACTTCCGGTTTCCGCCTTCCACTTCCGGGTTTCCGCCTCCCACTTCCGGGTTCCACCCAATCCCCTCCCCCGCCCTCCCCACACATTTTTTGAAAGCGTTTCACCCCCTCGGACGCCTTTTCCCGCCTCCCCCGCTCCTCTCCCCCTCACTTCCGGTTTCCGACTCCCACTTCCGGGTTTCCGCCTCCCACTTCCGGGTTCCACCCAATCCCCTCCCCCGCCCTCCCCAAACACTTTTTGACACCGTTTCCCCCCCTCGGACGCCTTTTCCCGCCTCCCCCGCTCCTCTCCCCCTCACTTCCGGTTTCCGCCTCCCACTTCCGGGTTTCCGCCTCCCACTTCCGGGTTCCAACAAATCCCCTCCCCCGCCCTCCCCAAACACTTTTTTACACCGTTTCCCCCCCTCGGACGCCTTTTCCCGCCTCCCCCGCTCCTCTCCCCCTCACTTCCGGTTTCCGCCTCCCACTTCCGGGTTTCCGCCTCCCACTTCCGGGTTCCAACAAATCCCCTCCCCCGCCCTCCCCAAACACTTTTTTACACCGTTTCCCCCCCTCGGACGCCTTTTCCCGCCTCCCCCGCTCCTCTCCCCCTCACTTCCGGTTTCCGCCTCCCACTTCCGGGTTTCCGCCTCCCACTTCCGGGTTCCAACAAATCCCCTCCCCCGCCCTCCCCAAACACTTTTTTACACCCTTTCACCCCCTCGGACGCCTTTTCCCGCCTCCCCCGCTCCTCTCCCCCTCACTTCCGGTTTCCGCCTCCCACTTCCGGGTTTCCGCCTCCCACTTCCGGGTTCCACCCAATCCCCTCCCCCGCCCTCCCCAAGCACTTTTTTACACCGTTTCACCCCCTCGCGCGCCTTTTCCCGCCTCCCCCGCTCCTCTCCCCCTCACTTCCGGTTTCGGCCTCCCACTTCCGGGTTTCCGCCTCCCACTTCCGGGTTCCACCCAATCCCCTCCCCCGCCCTCCCGAAACACTTTTTGACACCGTTTCACCCCCTCGGGCGCCTTTTCCCGCCTCCCCCGCTCCTCTCCCCCTCACTTCCGGTTTCCGCCTCCCACTTCCGGGTTTCCGCCTCCCACTTCCGGGTTCCACCCAATCCCCTCCCCCGCCCTCCCCAAACACTTTTTTACACCGTTTCACCCCCTCGGACGCCTTTTCCCGCCTCCCCCGCTCCTCTCCCCCTCACTTCCGGTTTCCGCCTCCCACTTCCGGGTTTCCGCCTCCCACTTCCGGGTTCCAACAAATCCCCTCCCCCGCCCTCCCCAAACACTTTTTTACACCGTTTCACCCCCTCGGACGCCTTTTCCCGCCTCCCCCGCTCCTCTCCCCCTCACTTCCGGTTTCCGCCTCCCACTTCCGGGTTTCCGCCTCCCACTTCCGGGTTCCACCCAATCCCCTCCCCCGCCCTCCCCAAACACTTTTTGACACCGTTTCCCCCCCTCGGACGCCTTTTCCCGCCTCCCCCGCTCCTCTCCCCCTCACTTCCGGTTTTGGCCTCCCACTTCCGGGTTTCCGCCTCCCACTTCCGGGTTCCACCCAATCCCCTCCCCCGCCCTCCCCACACACTTTTTTACACCGTTTCACCCCCTCGGGCGCCTTTTCCCGCCTCCCCCGCTCCTCTCCCCCTCACTTCCGGTTTCCGCCTCCCACTTCCGGGTTTCCGCCTCCCACTTCCGGGTTCCACCCAATCCCCTCCCCCGCCCTCCCCAAGCACTTTTTTACACCGTTTCACCCCCTCGGACGCCTTTTCCCGCCTCCCCCGCTCCTCTCCCCCTCACTTCCGGTTTCCGCCTCCCACTTCCGGGTTTCCGCCTCCCACTTCCGGGTTCCAACAAATCCCCTCCCCCGCCCTCCCCAAACACTTTTTTACACCGTTTCACCCCCCTCGGGCGCCTTTTCCCGCCTCCCCCGCTCCTCTCCCCCTCACTTCCGGTTTCGGCCTCCCACTTCCGGGTTTCCGCCTCCCACTTCCGGGTTCCAACAAATCCCCTCCCCCGCCCTCCCCAAACACTTTTTTACACCGTTTCACCCCCTCGGACGCCTTTTCCCGCCTCCCCCGCTCCTCTCCCCCTCACTTCCGGTTTCGGCCTCCCACTTCCGGGTTTCCGCCTCCCACTTCCGGGTTCCACCCAATCCCCTCCCCCGCCCTCCCCAAACACTTTTTGAC
Organism: Struthio camelus; assembly: GCF_040807025.1. NCBI lineage: Eukaryota > Metazoa > Chordata > Aves > Struthioniformes > Struthionidae > Struthio > Struthio camelus. The sequence continues at coordinate 47,604 of NW_027182675.1, forward strand.
ACCGTTTCACCCCCTCGGACGCCTTTTCCCGCCTCCCCCGCTCCTCTCCCCCTCACTTCCGGTTTCCGCCTCCCACTTCCGGGTTTCCGCCTCCCACTTCCGTGTTCCACCCAATCCCCTCCCCCGCCCTCCCCAAACACTTTTTGAAACCGTTTCACCCCCCTCGGACGCCTTTTCCCGCCTCCCCCGCTCCTCTCCCCCTCACTTCCGGTTTCGGCCTCCCACTTCCGGGTTTCCGCCTCCCACTTCCGAGTTCCAACAAATCCCCTCCCCCGCCCTCCCCAAGCACTTTTTGACACCGTTTCACCCCCTCGGACGCCTTTTCCCGCCTCCCCCGCTCCTCTCCCCCTCACTTCCGGTTTCCGCCTCCCACTTCCGGGTTTCCGCCTCCCACTTCCGGGTTCCACCCAATCCCCTCCCCCGCCCTCCCCACACACTTTTTGAAACCGTTTCACCCCCTCGGGCGCCTTTTCCCGCCTCCCCCGCTCCTCTCCCCCTCACTTCCGGTTTCCGCCTCCCACTTCCGGGTTTCCGCCTCCCACTTCCGGGTTCCACCCAATCCCCTCCCCCGCCCTCCCCAAGCACTTTTTTACACCGTTTCACCCCCTCGGACGCCTTTTCCCGCCTCCCCCGCTCCTCTCCCCCTCACTTCCGGTTTCGGCCTGCCACTTCCGGGTTTCCGCCTCCCACTTCCGGGTTCCAACAAATCCCCTCCCCCGCCCTCCCCAAACACTTTTTTACACCGTTTCACCCCCTCGGGCGCCTTTTCCCGCCTCCCCCGCTCCTCTCCCCCTCACTTCCGGTTTCCGCCTCCCACTTCCGGGTTTCCGCCTCCCACTTCCGGGTTCCACCAAATCCCCTCCCCCGCCCTCCCCAAACACTTTTTGACACCGTTTCACCCCCTCGGACGCCTTTTCCCGCCTCCCCCGCTCCTCTCCCCCTCACTTCCGGTTTCCGCCTCCCACTTCCGGGTTTCCGCCTCCCACTTCCGGGTTCCAACAAATCCCCTCCCCCGCCCTCCCCAAACACTTTTTGACACCGTTTCACCCCCTCGGACGCCTTTTCCCGCCTCCCCCGCTCCTCTCCCCCTCACTTCCGGTTTCCGCCTGCCACTTCCGGGTTTCCGCCTCCCACTTCCGGGTTCCAACAAATCCCCTCCCCGCCCTCCCCAAACACTTTTTTACACCGTTTCACCCCCTCGCACGCCTTTTCCCGCCTCCCCCGCTCCTCTCCCCCTCACTTCCGGTTTCCGCCTCCCACTTCCGGGTTTACGACTCCCACTTCCGAGTTCCAACAAATCCCCTCCCCGCCCTCCCCAAACACTTTTTTACACCGTTTCACCCCCTCGGACGCCTTTTCCCGCCTCCCCCGCTCCTCTCCCCCTCACTTCCGGTTTCGGCCTCCCACTTCCGGGTTTCCGCCTCCCACTTCCGGGTTTCCGCCTTCCACTTCCGGGTTCCACCCAATCCCCTCCCCCGCCCTCCCCAAACACTTTTTGACACCGTTTCACCCCCTCGGACGCCTTTTCCCGCCTCCCCCGCTCCTCTCCCCCTCACTTCCGGTTTCCGCCTCCCACTTCCGGGTTTCCGCCTCCCACTTCCGGGTTCCAACAAATCCCCTCCCCCGCCCTCCCCAAACACTTTTTTACACCGTTTCACCCCCTCGGACGCCTTTTCCCGCCTCCCCCGCTCCTCTCCCCCTCACTTCCGGTTTCCGCCTCCCACTTCCGGGTTTCCGCCTCCCACTTCCGGGTTCCACCCAATCCCCTCCCCCGCCCTCCCCAAACACTTTTTGACACCGTTTCCCCCCCTCGGACGCCTTTTCCCGCCTCCCCCGCTCCTCTCCCCCTCACTTCCGGTTTTGGCCTCCCACTTCCGGGTTTCCGCCTCCCACTTCCGGGTTCCAACAAATCCCCTCCCCGCCCTCCCCAAACACTTTTTTACACCGTTTCACCCCCTCGCACGCCTTTTCCCGCCTCCCCCGCTCCTCTCCCCCTCACTTCCGGTTTCCGCCTCCCACTTCCGGGTTTACGACTCCCACTTCCGAGTTCCAACAAATCCCCTCCCCCGCCCTCCCCAAACACTTTTTTACACCGTTTCTCCCCCTCGCACGCCTTTTCCCGCCTCCCCCGCTCCTCTCCCCCTCACTTCCGGTTTCCGCCTCCCACTTCCGGGTTTACGACTCCCACTTCCGGGTTCCAACAAATCCCCTCTCCGCCCTCCCCAAACACTTTTTTACGCCGTTTCACCCCCTCGGGCGCCTTTTCCCGCCTCCCCCGCTCCTCTCCCCCTCACTTCCGGTTTCCGCCTCCCACTTCCGGGTTTCCGCCTTCCACTTCCGGGTTTCCGACTCCCACTTCCGGGTTCCAACAAATCCCCTCCCCGCCCTCCCCAAACACTTTTTTACACCGTTTCTCCCCCTCGCACGCCTTTTCCCGCCTCCCCCGCTCCTCTCCCCCTCACTTCCGGTTTCCGCCTGCCACTTCCGGGTTTCCGCCTCCCACTTCCGGGTTCCAACAAATCCCCTCCCCCGCCCTCCCCAAACACTTTTTTACACCCTTTCACCCCCTCGGACGCCTTTTCCCGCCTCCCCCGCTCCTCTCCCCCTCACTTCCGGTTTCGGCCTCCCACTTCCGGGTTTCCGCCTCCCACTTCCGGGTTCCACCCAATCCCCTCCCCCGCCCTCCCCACACACTTTTTGACACCGTTTCACCCCCTCGGACGCCTTTTCCCGCCTCCCCCGCTCCTCTCCCCCTCACTTCCGGTTTCGGCCTCCCACTTCCGGGTTTCCGCCTCCCACTTCCGGGTTCCACCCAATCCCCTCCCCCGCCCTCCCCAAACACTTTTTGACACCGTTTCACCCCCTCGGACGCCTTTTCCCGCCTCCCCCGCTCCTCTCCCCCTCACTTCCGGTTTCCGCCTCCCACTTCCGGGTTTCCGCCTCCCACTTCCGGGTTCCAACAAATCCCCTCCCCGCCCTCCCCACACACTTTTTTACACCCTTTCACCCCCTCGCGCGCCTTTTCCCGCCTCCCCCGCTCCTCTCCCCCTCACTTCCGGTTTCCGCCTCCCACTTCCGGGTTTACGACTCCCACTTCCGGGTTCCAACAAATCCCCTCCCCGCCCTCCCCAAACACTTTTTTACACCCTTTCACCCCCTCGCGCGCCTTTTCCCGCCTCCCCCGCTCCTCTCCCCCTCACTTCCGGTTTCCGCCTCCCACTTCCGGGTTTCCGCCTCCCACTTCCGGGTTCCAACAAATCCCCTCCCCGCCCTCCCCAAACACTTTTTTACACCCTTTCACCCCCTCGCGCGCCTTTTCCCGCCTCCCCCGCTCCTCTCCCCCTCACTTCCGGTTTCCGCCTCCCACTTCCGGGTTTCCGCCTCCCACTTCCGGGTTCCACCCAATCCCCTCCCCCGCCCTCCCCACACACTTTTTGAAACCGTTTCACCCCCTCGGGCGCCTTTTCCCGCCTCCCCCGCTCCTCTCCCCCTCACTTCCGGTTTCCGCCTCCCACTTCCGGGTTTCCGCCTCCCACTTCCGGGTTCCAACAAATCCCCTCCCCGCCCTCCCCAAACACTTTTTTACACCGTTTCACCCCCTCGGACGCCTTTTCCCGCCTCCCCCGCTCCTCTCCCCCTCACTTCCGGTTTCCGCCTCCCACTTCCGGGTTTCCGCCTCCCACTTCCGGGTTCCACCAAATCCCCTCCCCCGCCCTCCCCAAACACTTTTTTACACCGTTTCACCCCCTCGGACGCCTTTTCCCGCCTCCCCCGCTCCTCTCCCCCTCACTTCCGGTTTCCGCCTCCCACTTCCGGGTTTCCGCCTCCCACTTCCGGGTTCCACCCAATCCCCTCCCCCGCCCTCCCCAAACACTTTTTGACACCGTTTCACCCCCTCGGACGCCTTTTCCCGCCTCCCCCGCTCCTCTCCCCCTCACTTCCGGTTTCCGCCTCCCACTTCCGGGTTTCCGCCTCCCACTTCCGGGTTCCAACAAATCCCCTCCCCGCCCTCCCCACACACTTTTTTACACCCTTTCACCCCCTCGCGCGCCTTTTCCCGCCTCCCCCGCTCCTCTCCCCCTCACTTCCGGTTTCGGCCTCCCACTTCCGGGTTTCCGCCTCCCACTTCCGGGTTCCAACAAATCCCCTCCCCGCCCTCCCCAAACACTTTTTTACACCCTTTCACCCCCTCGCACGCCTTTTCCCGCCTCCCTCGCTCCTCTCCCCCTCACTTCCGGTTTCCGCCTCCCACTTCCGGGTTTCCGCCTCCCACTTCCGGGTTCCAACAAATCCCCTCCCCGCCCTCCCCAAACACTTTTTTACACCCTTTCACCCCCTCGCGCGCCTTTTCCCGCCTCCCCCGCTCCTCTCCCCCTCACTTCCGGTTTCCGCCTCCCACTTCCGGGTTTCCGCCTCCCACTTCCGGGTTCCAACAAATCCCCTCCCCGCCCTCCCCAAACACTTTTTTACACCCTTTCACCCCCTCGCGCGCCTTTTCCCGCCTCCCCCGCTCCTCTCCCCCTCACTTCCGGTTTCCGACTCCCACTTCCGGGTTTCCGCCTCCCACTTCCGGGTTCCAACAAATCCCCTCCCCGCCCTCCCCAAACACTTTTTGAAACCGTTTCACCCCCTCGGACGCCTTTTCCCGCCTCCCCCGCTCCTCTCCCCCTCACTTCCGGTTTCCGCCTCCCACTTCCGGGTTTCCGCCTCCCACTTCCGGGTTCCAACAAATCCCCTCCCCGCCCTCCCCAAACACTTTTTTACACCCTTTCACCCCCTCGCGCGCCTTTTCCCGCCTCCCCCGCTCCTCTCCCCCTCACTTCCGGTTTCCGCCTCCCACTTCCGGGTTTCCGCCTCCCACTTCCGGGTTCCACCCAATCCCCTCCCCCGCCCTCCCCAAACACTTTTTTACACCGTTTCACCCCCTCGGGCGCCTTTTCCCGCCTCCCCCGCTCCTCTCCCCCTCACTTCCGGTTTCCGCCTCCCACTTCCGGGTTTCCGCCTCCCACTTCCGGGTTCCAACAAATCCCCTCCCCCGCCCTCCCCAAACACTTTTTGAAACCGTTTCACCCCCTCGGACGCCTTTTCCCGCCTCCCCCGCTCCTCTCCCCCTCACTTCCGGTTTCGGCCTCCCACTTCCGGGTTTCCGCCTCCCACTTCCGGGTTCCAACAAATCCCCTCCCCCGCCCTCCCCACACACTTTTTTACACCGTTTCACCCCCTCGGACGCCTTTTCCCGCCTCCCCCGCTCCTCTCCCCCTCACTTCCGGTTTCCGCCTCCCACTTCCGGGTTTCCGCCTCCCACTTCCGGGTTCCAACAAATCCCCTCCCCCGCCCTCCCCAAGCACTTTTTTACACCGTTTCACCCCCTCGGACGCCTTTTCCCGCCTCCCCCGCTCCTCTCCCCCTCACTTCCGGTTTCCGCCTCCCACTTCCGGGTTTCCGCCTCCCACTTCCGGGTTCCAACAAATCCCCTCCCCCGCCCTCCCCACACACTTTTTGACACCGTTTCACCCCCTCGGACGCCTTTTCCCGCCTCCCCCGCTCCTCTCCCCCTCACTTCCGGTTTCGGCCTCCCACTTCCGGGTTTCCGCCTCCCACTTCCGGGTTCCAACAAATCCCCTCCCCCGCCCTCCCCAAACACTTTTTGACACCGTTTCACCCCCTCGGACGCCTTTTCCCGCCTCCCCCGCTCCTCTCCCCCTCACTTCCGGTTTCCGCCTCCCACTTCCGGGTTTCCGCCTCCCACTTCCGGGTTCCACCCAATCCCCTCCCCCGCCCTCCCCAAACACTTTTTGACACCGTTTCACCCCCTCGGACGCCTTTTCCCGCCTCCCCCGCTCCTCTCCCCCTCACTTCCGGTTTCCGCCTCCCACTTCCGGGTTTCCGCCTCCCACTTCCGGGTTCCACCCAATCCCCTCCCCCGCCCTCCCCAAACACTTTTTGACACCGTTTCACCCCCTCGGACGCCTTTTCCCGCCTCCCCCACTCCTCTCCCCCTCACTTCCGGTTTCGGCCTCGCACTTCCGGGTTTCCGCCTCCCACTTCCGGGTTCCACCCAATCCCCTCCCCCGCCCTCCCCAAACACTTTTTTACACCGTTTCACCCCCTCGGACGCCTTTTCCCGCCTCCCCCGCTCCTCTCCCCCTCACTTCCGGTTTCCGCCTCCCACTTCCGGGTTTCCGCCTCCCACTTCCGGGTTCCACCCAATCCCCTCCCCCGCCCTCCCCAAACACTTTTTTACACCGTTTCACCCCCTCGGACGCCTTTTCCCGCCTCCCCCGCTCCTCTCCCCCTCACTTCCGGTTTCGGCCTCCCACTTCCGGGTTTCCGCCTCCCACTTCCGGGTTCCACCCAATCCCCTCCCCCGCCCTCCCCACACACTTTTTGAAACCGTTTCACCCCCTCGGGCGCCTTTTCCCGCCTCCCCCGCTCCTCTCCCCCTCACTTCCGGTTTCCGCCTCCCACTTCCGGGTTTCCGCCTCCCACTTCCGGGTTCCACCCAATCCCCTCCCCCGCCCTCCCCAAACACTTTTTTACGCCGTTTCACCCCCTCGGGCGCCTTTTCCCGCCTCCCCCGCTCCTCTCCCCCTCACTTCCGGTTTCCGCCTCCCACTTCCGGGTTTCCGCCTTCCACTTCCGGGTTTCCGACTCCCACTTCCGGGTTCCAACAAATCCCCTCCCCGCCCTCCCCAAACACTTTTTTACACCGTTTCTCCCCCTCGCACGCCTTTTCCCGCCTCCCCCGCTCCTCTCCCCCTCACTTCCGGTTTCCGCCTGCCACTTCCGGGTTTCCGCCTCCCACTTCCGGGTTCCAACAAATCCCCTCCCCCGCCCTCCCCAAACACTTTTTTACACCCTTTCACCCCCTCGGACGCCTTTTCCCGCCTCCCCCGCTCCTCTCCCCCTCACTTCCGGTTTCGGCCTCCCACTTCCGGGTTTCCGCCTCCCACTTCCGGGTTCCACCCAATCCCCTCCCCCGCCCTCCCCACACACTTTTTGACACCGTTTCACCCCCTCGGACGCCTTTTCCCGCCTCCCCCGCTCCTCTCCCCCTCACTTCCGGTTTCGGCCTCCCACTTCCGGGTTTCCGCCTCCCACTTCCGGGTTCCACCCAATCCCCTCCCCCGCCCTCCCCAAACACTTTTTGACACCGTTTCACCCCCTCGGACGCCTTTTCCCGCCTCCCCCGCTCCTCTCCCCCTCACTTCCGGTTTCCGCCTCCCACTTCCGGGTTTCCGCCTCCCACTTCCGGGTTCCAACAAATCCCCTCCCCGCCCTCCCCACACACTTTTTTACACCCTTTCACCCCCTCGCGCGCCTTTTCCCGCCTCCCCCGCTCCTCTCCCCCTCACTTCCGGTTTCCGCCTCCCACTTCCGGGTTTACGACTCCCACTTCCGGGTTCCAACAAATCCCCTCCCCGCCCTCCCCAAACACTTTTTTACACCCTTTCACCCCCTCGCGCGCCTTTTCCCGCCTCCCCCGCTCCTCTCCCCCTCACTTCCGGTTTCCGCCTCCCACTTCCGGGTTTCCGCCTCCCACTTCCGGGTTCCAACAAATCCCCTCCCCGCCCTCCCCAAACACTTTTTTACACCCTTTCACCCCCTCGCGCGCCTTTTCCCGCCTCCCCCGCTCCTCTCCCCCTCACTTCCGGTTTCCGCCTCCCACTTCCGGGTTTCCGCCTCCCACTTCCGGGTTCCACCCAATCCCCTCCCCCGCCCTCCCCACACACTTTTTGAAACCGTTTCACCCCCTCGGGCGCCTTTTCCCGCCTCCCCCGCTCCTCTCCCCCTCACTTCCGGTTTCCGCCTCCCACTTCCGGGTTTCCGCCTCCCACTTCCGGGTTCCAACAAATCCCCTCCCCGCCCTCCCCAAACACTTTTTTACACCGTTTCACCCCCTCGGACGCCTTTTCCCGCCTCCCCCGCTCCTCTCCCCCTCACTTCCGGTTTCCGCCTCCCACTTCCGGGTTTCCGCCTCCCACTTCCGGGTTCCACCAAATCCCCTCCCCCGCCCTCCCCAAACACTTTTTTACACCGTTTCACCCCCTCGGACGCCTTTTCCCGCCTCCCCCGCTCCTCTCCCCCTCACTTCCGGTTTCCGCCTCCCACTTCCGGGTTTCCGCCTCCCACTTCCGGGTTCCACCCAATCCCCTCCCCCGCCCTCCCCAAACACTTTTTGACACCGTTTCACCCCCTCGGACGCCTTTTCCCGCCTCCCCCGCTCCTCTCCCCCTCACTTCCGGTTTCCGCCTCCCACTTCCGGGTTTCCGCCTCCCACTTCCGGGTTCCAACAAATCCCCTCCCCGCCCTCCCCACACACTTTTTTACACCCTTTCACCCCCTCGCGCGCCTTTTCCCGCCTCCCCCGCTCCTCTCCCCCTCACTTCCGGTTTCGGCCTCCCACTTCCGGGTTTCCGCCTCCCACTTCCGGGTTCCAACAAATCCCCTCCCCGCCCTCCCCAAACACTTTTTTACACCGTTTCACCCCCTCGCACGCCTTTTCCCGCCTCCCCCGCTCCTCTCCCCCTCACTTCCGGTTTCCGCCTCCCACTTCCGGGTTTCCGCCTCCCACGTCCGGGTTCCAACAAATCCCCTCCCCGCCCTCCCCAAACACTTTTTTACACCCTTTCACCCCCTCGCGCGCCTTTTCCCGCCTCCCCCGCTCCTCTCCCCCTCACTTCCGGTTTCCGCCTCCCACTTCCGGGTTTCCGCCTCCCACTTCCGGGTTCCAACAAATCCCCTCCCCGCCCTCCCCAAACACTTTTTTACACCCTTTCACCCCCTCGCGCGCCTTTTCCCGCCTCCCCCGCTCCTCTCCCCCTCACTTCCGGTTTCCGACTCCCACTTCCGGGTTTCCGCCTCCCACTTCCGGGTTCCAACAAATCCCCTCCCCGCCCTCCCCAAACACTTTTTGAAACCGTTTCACCCCCTCGGACGCCTTTTCCCGCCTCCCCCGCTCCTCTCCCCCTCACTTCCGGTTTCCGCCTCCCACTTCCGGGTTTCCGCCTCCCACTTCCGGGTTCCAACAAATCCCCTCCCCGCCCTCCCCAAACACTTTTTTACACCCTTTCACCCCCTCGCGCGCCTTTTCCCGCCTCCCCCGCTCCTCTCCCCCTCACTTCCGGTTTCCGCCTCCCACTTCCGGGTTTCCGCCTCCCACTTCCGGGTTCCACCCAATCCCCTCCCCCGCCCTCCCCAAACACTTTTTTACACCGTTTCACCCCCTCGGGCGCCTTTTCCCGCCTCCCCCGCTCCTCTCCCCCTCACTTCCGGTTTCCGCCTCCCACTTCCGGGTTTCCGCCTCCCACTTCCGGGTTCCAACAAATCCCCTCCCCCGCCCTCCCCAAACACTTTTTGAAACCGTTTCACCCCCTCGGACGCCTTTTCCCGCCTCCCCCGCTCCTCTCCCCCTCACTTCCGGTTTCCGCCTCCCACTTCCGGGTTTCCGCCTCCCACTTCCGGGTTCCACCCAATCCCCTCCCCCGCCCTCCCCAAACACTTTTTTACACCGTTTCACCCCCTCGGACGCCTTTTCCCGCCTCCCCCGCTCCTCTCCCCCTCACTTCCGGTTTCCGCCTCCCACTTCCGGGTTTCCGCCTCCCACTTCCGGGTTCCAACAAATCCCCTCCCCCGCCCTCCCCAAGCACTTTTTTACACCGTTTCACCCCCTCGGACGCCTTTTCCCGCCTCCCCCGCTCCTCTCCCCCTCACTTCCGGTTTCCGCCTCCCACTTCCGGGTTTCCGCCTCCCACTTCCGGGTTCCAACAAATCCCCTCCCCCGCCCTCCCCACACACTTTTTGACACCGTTTCACCCCCTCGGACGCCTTTTCCCGCCTCCCCCGCTCCTCTCCCCCTCACTTCCGGTTTCGGCCTCCCACTTCCGGGTTTCCGCCTCCCACTTCCGGGTTCCAACAAATCCCCTCCCCCGCCCTCCCCAAACACTTTTTGACACCGTTTCACCCCCTCGGACGCCTTTTCCCGCCTCCCCCGCTCCTCTCCCCCTCACTTCCGGTTTCCGCCTCCCACTTCCGGGTTTCCGCCTCCCACTTCCGGGTTCCACCCAATCCCCTCCCCCGCCCTCCCCAAACACTTTTTGACACCGTTTCACCCCCTCGGACGCCTTTTCCCGCCTCCCCCGCTCCTCTCCCCCTCACTTCCGGTTTCCGCCTCCCACTTCCGGGTTTCCGCCTCCCACTTCCGGGTTCCACCCAATCCCCTCCCCCGCCCTCCCCAAACACTTTTTGACACCGTTTCACCCCCTCGGACGCCTTTTCCCGCCTCCCCCACTCCTCTCCCCCTCACTTCCGGTTTCGGCCTCGCACTTCCGGGTTTCCGCCTCCCACTTCCGGGTTCCACCCAATCCCCTCCCCCGCCCTCCCCAAACACTTTTTTACACCGTTTCACCCCCTCGGACGCCTTTTCCCGCCTCCCCCGCTCCTCTCCCCCTCACTTCCGGTTTCCGCCTCCCACTTCCGGGTTTCCGCCTCCCACTTCCGGGTTCCACCCAATCCCCTCCCCCGCCCTCCCCAAACACTTTTTTACACCGTTTCACCCCCTCGGACGCCTTTTCCCGCCTCCCCCGCTCCTCTCCCCCTCACTTCCGGTTTCGGCCTCCCACTTCCGGGTTTCCGCCTCCCACTTCCGGGTTCCACCCAATCCCCTCCCCCGCCCTCCCCAAACACTTTTTTACACCGTTTCACCCCCTCGGACGCCTTTTCCCGCCTCCCCCGCTCCTCTCCCCCTCACTTCCGGTTTCCGCCTCCCACTTCCGGGTTTCCGCCTCCCACTTCCGGGTTCCACCCAATCCCCTCCCCCGCCCTCCCCAAACACTTTTTGACACCGTTTCACCCCCTCGGACGCCTTTTCCCGCCTCCCCCGCTCCTCTCCCCCTCACTTCCGGTTTCGGCCTCCCACTTCCGGGTTTCCGCCTCCCACTTCCGGGTTCCAACAAATCCCCTCCCCCGCCCTCCCCAAGCACTTTTTGACACCGTTTCACCCCCTCGGACGCCTTTTCCCGCCTCCCCCGCTCCTCTCCCCCTCACTTCCGGTTTCCGCCTCCCACTTCCGGGTTTCCGCCTCCCACTTCCGGGTTCCACCCAATCCCCTCCCCCGCCCTCCCCAAACACTTTTTTACACCGTTTCACCCCCTCGGACGCCTTTTCCCGCCTCCCCCGCTCCTCTCCCCCTCACTTCCGGTTTCCGCCTCCCACTTCCGGGTTTCCGCCTCCCACTTCCGGGTTCCACCCAATCCCCTCCCCCGCCCTCCCCACACACTTTTTTACACCGTTTCACCCCCTCGGACGCCTTTTCCCGCCTCCCCCGCTCCTCTCCCCCTCACTTCCGGTTTCCGCCTCCCACTTCCGGGTTTCCGCCTCCCACTTCCGGGTTCCACCAAATCCCCTCCCCCGCCCTCCCCAAACACTTTTTTACACCGTTTCACCCCCTCGGACGCCTTTTCCCGCCTCCCCCGCTCCTCTCCCCCTCACTTCCGGTTTCGGCCTCCCACTTCCGGGTTTCCGCCTCCCACTTCCGGGTTCCACCCAATCCCCTCCCCCGCCCTCCCCAAACACTTTTTGACACCGTTTCACCCCCTCGGACGCCTTTTCCCGCCTCCCCCGCTCCTCTCCCCCTCACTTCCGGTTTCCGCCTCCCACTTCCGGGTTTCCGACTCCCACTTCCGGGTTCCAACAAATCCCCTCCCCGCCCTCCCCACACACTTTTTTACACCCTTTCACCCCCTCGCGCGCCTTTTCCCGCCTCCCCCGCTCCTCTCCCCCTCACTTCCGGTTTCGGCCTCCCACTTCCGGGTTTCCGCCTCCCACTTCCGGGTTCCAACAAATCCCCTCCCCGCCCTCCCCAAACACTTTTTTACACCCTTTCACCCCCTCGCACGCCTTTTCCCGCCTCCCCCGCTCCTCTCCCCCTCACTTCCGGTTTCCGCCTCCCACTTCCGGGTTTCCGCCTCCCACTTCCGGGTTCCAACAAATCCCCTCCCCGCCCTCCCCAAACACTTTTTTACACCCTTTCACCCCCTCGCGCGCCTTTTCCCGCCTCCCCCGCTCCTCTCCCCCTCACTTCCGGTTTCCGCCTCCCACTTCCGGGTTTCCGCCTCCCACTTCCGGGTTCCAACAAATCCCCTCCCCGCCCTCCCCAAACACTTTTTGACACCGTTTCCCCCCCTCGGACGCCTTTTCCCGCCTCCCCCGCTCCTCTCCCCCTCACTTCCGGTTTCGGCCTCCCACTTCCGGGTTTCCGACTCCCACTTCCGGGTTCCAACAAATCCCCTCCCCGCCCTCCCCAAACACTTTTTTACACCCTTTCACCCCCTCGCGCGCCTTTTCCCGCCTCCCCCGCTCCTCTCCCCCTCACTTCCGGTTTCCGCCTCCCACTTCCGGGTTTCCGCCTCCCACTTCCGGGTTCCACCCAATCCCCTCCCCCGCCCTCCCCACACACTTTTTGACACCGTTTCACCCCCTCGGACGCCTTTTCCCGCCTCCCCCGCTCCTCTCCCCCTCACTTCCGGTTTCGGCCTCCCACTTCCGGGTTTCCGCCTCCCACTTCCGGGTTCCACCCAATCCCCTCCCCCGCCCTCCCCACACACTTTTTGAAACCGTTTCACCCCCTCGGACGCCTTTTCCCGCCTCCCCCGCTCCTCTCCCCCTCACTTCCGGTTTCCGACTCCCACTTCCGGGTTTCCGCCTCCCACTTCCGGGTTCCACCCAATCCCCTCCCCCGCCCTCCCCAAACACTTTTTTACACCGTTTCCCCCCCTCGGACGCCTTTTCCCGCCTCCCCCGCTCCTCTCCCCCTCACTTCCGGTTTCCGCCTCCCACTTCCGGGTTTCCGCCTCCCACTTCCGGGTTCCACCCAATCCCCTCCCCCGCCCTCCCCAAACACTTTTTGACACCGTTTCACCCCCTCGGACGCCTTTTCCCGCCTCCCCCGCTCCTCTCCCCCTCACTTCCGGTTTCGGCATCCCACTTCCGGGTTTCCGCCTCCCACTTCCGGGTTCCAACAAATCCCCTCCCCCGCCCTCCCCAAACACTTTTTGACACCGTTTCACCCCCTCGGACGCCTTTTCCCGCCTCCCCTGCTCCTCTCCCCCTCACTTCCGGTTTCGGCATCCCACTTCCGGGTTTCCGCCTCCCACTTCCGGGTTCGACCCAATCCCCTCCCCCGCCCTCCCCACACACTTTTTGAAACCGTTTCACCCCCTCGGACGCCTTTTCCCGCCTCCCCCGCTCCTCTCCCCCTCACTTCCGGTTTCCGACTCCCACTTCCGGGTTTCCGCCTCCCACTTCCGGGTTCCACCCAATCCCCTCCCCCGCCCTCCCCAAACACTTTTTTACACCGTTTCACCCCCTCGGACGCCTTTTCCCGCCTCCCCCGCTCCTCTCCCCCTCACTTCCGGTTTCCGCCTCCCACTTCCGGGTTTCCGCCTCCCACTTCCGGGTTCCACCCAATCCCCTCCCCCGCCCTCCCCACACATTTTTTGAAAGCGTTTCACCCCCTCGGACGCCTTTTCCCGCCTCCCCCGCTCCTCTCCCCCTCACTTCCGGTTTCCGCCTCCCACTTCCGGGTTTCCGCCTCCCACTTCCGGGTTCCACCCAATCCCCTCCCCCGCCCTCCCCAAACACTTTTTGACACCGTTTCCCCCCCTCGGACGCCTTTTCCCGCCTCCCCCGCTCCTCTCCCCCTCACTTCCGGTTTCCGCCTCCCACTTCCGGGTTTCCGCCTCCCACTTCCGGGTTCCAACAAATCCCCTCCCCCGCCCTCCCCAAACACTTTTTTACACCGTTTCCCCCCCTCGGACGCCTTTTCCCGCCTCCCCCGCTCCTCTCCCCCTCACTTCCGGTTTCCGCCTCCCACTTCCGGGTTTCCGCCTCCCACTTCCGGGTTCCAACAAATCCCCTCCCCCGCCCTCCCCAAACACTTTTTTACACCGTTTCCCCCCCTCGGACGCCTTTTCCCGCCTCCCCCGCTCCTCTCCCCCTCACTTCCGGTTTCTGCCTCCCACTTCCGGGTTTCCGCCTCCCACTTCCGGGTTCCAACAAATCCCCTCCCCCGCCCTCCCCAAACACTTTTTTACACCCTTTCACCCCCTCGGACGCCTTTTCCCGCCTCCCCCGCTCCTCTCCCCCTCACTTCCGGTTTCCGCCTCCCACTTCCGGGTTTCCGCCTCCCACTTCCGGGTTCCACCCAATCCCCTCCCCCGCCCTCCCCAAGCACTTTTTTACACCGTTTCACCCCCTCGCGCGCCTTTTCCCGCCTCCCCCGCTCCTCTCCCCCTCACTTCCGGTTTCCGCCTCCCACTTCCGGGTTTCCGCCTCCCACTTCCGGGTTCCACCCAATCCCCTCCCCCGCCCTCCCGAAACACTTTTTGACACCGTTTCACCCCCTCGGGCGCCTTTTCCCGCCTCCCCCGCTCCTCTCCCCCTCACTTCCGGTTTCCGCCTCCCACTTCCGGGTTTCCGCCTCCCACTTCCGGGTTCCAACAAATCCCCTCCCCCGCCCTCCCCAAACACTTTTTGACACCGTTTCACCCCCTCGGACGCCTTTTCCCGCCTCCCCCGCTCCTCTCCCCCTCACTTCCGGTTTCCGCCTCCCACTTCCGGGTTTCCGCCTCCCACTTCCGGGTTCCAACAAATCCCCTCCCCCGCCCTCCCCAAACACTTTTTTACACCGTTTCACCCCCTCGGACGCCTTTTCCCGCCTCCCCCGCTCCTCTCCCCCTCACTTCCGGTTTCCGCCTCCCACTTCCGGGTTTCCGCCTCCCACTTCCGGGTTCCACCCAATCCCCTCCCCCGCCCTCCCCAAACACTTTTTTACACCGTTTCCCCCCCTCGGACGCCTTTTCCCGCCTCCCCCGCTCCTCTCCCCCTCACTTCCGGTTTTGGCCTCCCACTTCCGGGTTTCCGCCTCCCACTTCCGGGTTCCAACAAATCCCCTCCCCCGCCCTCCCCACGCACTTTTTGAAACCGTTTCACCCCCTCGGGCGCCTTTTCCCGCCTCCCCCGCTCCTCTCCCCCTCACTTCCGGTTTCCGCCTCCCACTTCCGGGTTTCCGCCTCCCACTTCCGGGTTCCACCCAATCCCCTCCCCCGCCCTCCCCAAGCACTTTTTTACACCGTTTCACCCCCTCGGACGCCTTTTCCCGCCTCCCCCGCTCCTCTCCCCCTCACTTCCGGTTTCCGCCTCCCACTTCCGGGTTTCCGCCTCCCACTTCCGGGTTCCAACAAATCCCCTCCCCCGCCCTCCCCAAGCACTTTTTTACACCGTTTCACCCCCCTCGGGCGCCTTTTCCCGCCTCCCCCGCTCCTCTCCCCCTCACTTCCGGTTTCGGCCTCCCACTTCCGGGTTTCCGCCTCCCACTTCCGGGTTCCAACAAATCCCCTCCCCCGCCCTCCCCAAACACTTTTTTACACCGTTTCACCCCCTCGGACGCCTTTTCCCGCCTCCCCCGCTCCTCTCCCCCTCACTTCCGGTTTCCGCCTCCCACTTCCGGGTTTCCGCCTCCCACTTCCGGGTTCCACCCAATCCCCTCCCCCGCCCTCCCCAAACACTTTTTGACACCGTTTCACCCCCTCGGGCGCCTTTTCCCGCCTCCCCCGCTCCTCTCCCCCTCACTTCCGGTTTCGGCCTCCCACTTCCGGGTTTCCGCCTCCCACTTCCGTGTTCCACCCAATCCCCTCCCCCGCCCTCCCCAAACACTTTTTGAAACCGTTTCACCCCCCTCGGACGCCTTTTCCCGCCTCCCCCGCTCCTCTCCCCCTCACTTCCGGTTTCGGCCTCCCACTTCCGGGTTTCCGCCTCCCACTTCCGAGTTCCAACAAATCCCCTCCCCCGCCCTCCCCAAGCACTTTTTGACACCGTTTCACCCCCTCGGACGCCTTTTCCCGCCTCCCCCGCTCCTCTCCCCCTCACTTCCGGTTTCCGCCTCCCACTTCCGGGTTTCCGCCTCCCACTTCCGGGTTCCACCCAATCCCCTCCCCCGCCCTCCCCACACACTTTTTGAAACCGTTTCACCCCCTCGGACGCCTTTTCCCGCCTCCCCCGCTCCTCTCCCCCTCACTTCCGGTTTCCGCCTCCCACTTCCGGGTTTCCGCCTCCCACTTCCGGGTTCCACCCAATCCCCTCCCCCGCCCTCCCCAAGCACTTTTTTACACCGTTTCACCCCCTCGGACGCCTTTTCCCGCCTCCCCCGCTCCTCTCCCCCTCACTTCCGGTTTCCGCCTCCCACTTCCGGGTTTCCGCCTCCCACTTCCGGGTTCCAACAAATCCCCTCCCCCGCCCTCCCCAAACACTTTTTTACACCGTTTCACCCCCTCGGACGCCTTTTCCCGCCTCCCCCGCTCCTCTCCCCCTCACTTCCGGTTTCCGCCTCCCACTTCCGGGTTTCCGCCTCCCACTTCCGGGTTCCAACAAATCCCCTCCCCCGCCCTCCCCAAACACTTTTTGACACCGTTTCACCCCCTCGGACGCCTTTTCCCGCCTCCCCCGCTCCTCTCCCCCTCACTTCCGGTTTCCGCCTCCCACTTCCGGGTTTCCGCCTCCCACTTCCGGGTTCCAACAAATCCCCTCCCCCGCCCTCCCCAAACACTTTTTGACACCGTTTCACCCCCTCGGGCGCCTTTTCCCGCCTCCCCCGCTCCTCTCCCCCTCACTTCCGGTTTCCGCCTCCCACTTCCGGGTTTCCGCCTCCCACTTCCGGGTTCCAACAAATCCCCTCCCCGCCCTCCCCACACATTTTTTTACACCCTTTCACCCCCTCGCGCGCCTTTTCCCGCCTCCCCCGCTCCTCTCCCCCTCACTTCCGGTTTCCGCCTCCCACTTCCGGGTTTCCGCCTCCCACTTCCGGGTTCCAACAAATCCCCTCACTGCCCTCCCCAAACACTTTTTTACACCCTTTCACCCCCTCGCACGCCTTTTCCCGCCTCCCCCGCTCCTCTCCCCCTCACTTCCGGTTTCCGCCTCCCACTTCCGGGTTTCCGCCTCCCACTTCCGGGTTCCAACAAATCCCCTCCCCGCTCTCCCCAAACACTTTTTTACACCCTTTCACCCCCTCGCGCGCCTTTTCCCGCCTCCCCCGCTCCTCTCCCCCTCACTTCCGGTTTCCGCCTCCCACTTCCGGGTTTCCGCCTCCCACTTCCGGGTTCCACCCAATCCCCTCCCCCGCCCTCCCCAAACACTTTTTGACACCGTTTCACCCCCTCGGACGCCTTTTCCCGCCTCCCCCGCTCCTCTCCCCCTCACTTCCGGTTTCGGCCTCCCACTTCCGGGTTTCCGCCTCCCACTTCCGGGTTCCAACAAATCCCCTCCCCCGCCCTCCCCAAACACTTTTTTACACCGTTTCCCCCCCTCGGACGCCTTTTCCCGCCTCCCCCGCTCCTCTCCCCCTCACTTCCGGTTTCCGCCTCCCACTTCCGGGTTTCCGCCTCCCACTTCCGGGTTCCAACAAATCCCCTCCCCGCCCTCCCCAAACACTTTTTTACACCGTTTCACCCCCTCGCACGCCTTTTCCCGCCTCCCCCGCTCCTCTCCCCCTCACTTCCGGTTTCCGCCTCCCACTTCCGGGTTTCCGCCTTCCACTTCCGGGTTCCAACAAATCCCCTCCCCCGCCCTCCCCAAACACTTTTTGACACCGTTTCACCCCCTCGGACGCCTTTTCCCGCCTCCCCCGCTCCTCTCCCCCTCACTTCCGGTTTCCGCCTCCCACTTCCGGGTTTCCGCCTCCCACTTCCGGGTTCCAACAAATCCCCTCCCCGCCCTCCCCAAACACTTTTTTACACCCTTTCACCCCCTCGCGCGCCTTTTCCCGCCTCCCCCGCTCCTCTCCCCCTCACTTCCGGTTTCCGCCTCCCACTTCCGGGTTTCCGCCTCCCACTTCCGGGTTCCACCCAATCCCCTCCCCCGCCCTCCCCAAACACTTTTTGAAACCGTTTCACCCCCTCGGGCGCCTTTTCCCGCCTCCCCCGCTCCTCTCCCCCTCACTTCCGGTTTCGGCATCCCACTTCCGGGTTTCCGCCTCCCACTTCCGGGTTCCAACAAATCCCCTCCCCGCCCTCCCCAAACACTTTTTTACACCGTTTCTCCCCCTCGGACGCCTTTTCCCGCCTCCCCCGCTCCTCTCCCCCTCACTTCCGGTTTCCGCCTCCCACTTCCGGGTTTACGACTCCCACTTCCGGGTTCCAACAAATCCCCTCCCCGCCCTCCCCAAACACTTTTTTACGCCGTTTCACCCCCTCGGGCGCCTTTTCCCGCCTCCCCCGCTCCTCTCCCCCTCACTTCCGGTTTCCGCCTCCCACTTCCGGGTTTCCGCCTCCCACTTCCGGGTTTCCGACTCCCACTTCCGGGTTCCAACAAATCCCCTCCCCGCCCTCCCCAAACACTTTTTTACACCGTTTCTCCCCCTCGCACGCCTTTTCCCGCCTCCCCCGCTCCTCTCCCCCTCACTTCCGGTTTCCGCCTGCCACTTCCGGGTTTCCGCCTCCCACTTCCGGGTTCCAACAAATCCCCTCCCCCGCCCTCCCCAAACACTTTTTGACACCGTTTCACCCCCTCGGACGCCTTTTCCCGCCTCCCCCGCTCCTCTCCCCCTCACTTCCGGTTTCCGCCTCCCACTTCCGGGTTTACGACTCCCACTTCCGGGTTCCAACAAATCCCCTCCCCCGCCCTCCCCAAACACTTTTTTACACCCTTTCACCCCCTCGGACGCCTTTTCCCGCCTCCCCCGCTCCTCTCCCCCTCACTTCCGGTTTCGGCCTCCCACTTCCGGGTTTCCGACTCCCACTTCCGGGTTCCAACAAATCCCCTCCCCGCCCTCCCCAAACACTTTTTTACACCCTTTCACCCCCTCGCGCGCCTTTTCCCGCCTCCCCCGCTCCTCTCCCCCTCACTTCCGGTTTCCGCCTCCCACTTCCGGGTTTCCGCCTCCCACTTCCGGGTTCCACCCAATCCCCTCCCCCGCCCTCCCCAAACACTTTTTTACACCGTTTCACCCCCTCGGACGCCTTTTCCCGCCTCCCCCGCTCCTCTCCCCCTCACTTCCGGTTTCGGCCTCCCACTTCCGGGTTTCCGACTCCCACTTCCGGGTTCCACCCAATCCCCTCCCCCGCCCTCCCCACACACTTTTTGAAACCGTTTCACCCCCTCGGACGCCTTTTCCCGCCTCCCCCGCTCCTCTCCCCCTCACTTCCGGTTTCCGCCTCCCACTTCCGGGTTTCCGCCTCCCACTTCCGGGTTCCAACAAATCCCCTCCCCCGCCCTCCCCAAACACTTTTTGACACCGTTTCCCCCCCTCGGACGCCTTTTCCCGCCTCCCCCGCTCCTCTCCCCCTCACTTCCGGTTTCCGCCTCCCACTTCCGGGTTTCCGCCTCCCACTTCCGGGTTCCACCCAATCCCCTCCCCCGCCCTCCCCAAACACTTTTTGACACCGTTTCACCCCCTCGGACGCCTTTTCCCGCCTCCCCCGCTCCTCTCCCCCTCACTTCCGGTTTCCGCCTCCCACTTCCGGGTTTCCGCCTCCCACTTCCGGGTTCCAACAAATCCCCTCCCCCGCCCTCCCCAAACACTTTTTGACACCGTTTCACCCCCTCGGACGCCTTTTCCCGCCTCCCCTGCTCCTCTCCCCCTCACTTCCGGTTTCGGCATCCCACTTCCGGGTTTCCGCCTCCCACTTCCGGGTTCCAACAAATCCCCTCCCCCGCCCTCCCCAAACACTTTTTTACACCGTTTCACCCCCTCGGGCGCCTTTTCCCGCCTCCCCCGCTCCTCTCCCCCTCACTTCCGGTTTCCGCCTCCCACTTCCGGGTTTCCGCCTCCCACTTCCGGGTTCCAACAAATCCCCTCACTGCCCTCCCCAAACACTTTTTTACACCCTTTCACCCCCTCGCACGCCTTTTCCCGCCTCCCCCGCTCCTCTCCCCCTCACTTCCGGTTTCCGCCTCCCACTTCCGGGTTTCCGCCTCCCACTTCCGGGTTCCAACAAATCCCCTCCCCGCTCTCCCCAAACACTTTTTTACACCCTTTCACCCCCTCGGGCGCCTTTTCCCGCCTCCCCCGCTCCTCTCCCCCTCACTTCCGGTTTCCGCCTCCCACTTCCGGGTTTCCGCCTCCCACTTCCGGGTTCCACCCAATCCCCTCCCCCGCCCTCCCCAAACACTTTTTGACACCGTTTCACCCCCTCGGACGCCTTTTCCCGCCTCCCCCGCTCCTCTCCCCCTCACTTCCGGTTTCCGCCTCCCACTTCCGGGTTTCCGACTCCCACTTCCGGGTTCCAACAAATCCCCTCCCCCGCCCTCCCCAAACACTTTTTTACACCCTTTCACCCCCTCGCACGCCTTTTCCCGCCTCCCCCGCTCCTCTCCCCCTCACTTCCGGTTTCCGCCTCCCACTTCCGGGTTTCCGCCTCCCACTTCCGGGTTCCAACAAATCCCCTCCCCGCCCTCCCCAAACACTTTTTTACACCGTTTCTCCCCCTCGGACGCCTTTTCCCGCCTCCCCCGCTCCTCTCCCCCTCACTTCCGGTTTCCGCCTCCCACTTCCGGGTTTACGACTCCCACTTCCGGGTTCCAACAAATCCCCTCCCCGCCCTCCCCAAACACTTTTTTACGCCGTTTCACCCCCTCGGGCGCCTTTTCCCGCCTCCCCCGCTCCTCTCCCCCTCACTTCCGGTTTCCGCCTCCCACTTCCGGGTTTCCGCCTCCCACTTCCGGGTTTCCGACTCCCACTTCCGGGTTCCAACAAATCCCCTCCCCGCCCTCCCCAAACACTTTTTTACACCGTTTCTCCCCCTCGCACGCCTTTTCCCGCCTCCCCCGCTCCTCTCCCCCTCACTTCCGGTTTCCGCCTGCCACTTCCGGGTTTCCGCCTCCCACTTCCGGGTTCCAACAAATCCCCTCCCCCGCCCTCCCCAAACACTTTTTGACACCGTTTCACCCCCTCGGACGCCTTTTCCCGCCTCCCCCGCTCCTCTCCCCCTCACTTCCGGTTTCCGCCTCCCACTTCCGGGTTTACGACTCCCACTTCCGGGTTCCAACAAATCCCCTCCCCCGCCCTCCCCAAACACTTTTTTACACCGTTTCACCCCCTCGGACGCCTTTTCCCGCCTCCCCCGCTCCTCTCCCCCTCACTTCCGGTTTCGGCCTCCCACTTCCGGGTTTCCGACTCCCACTTCCGGGTTCCAACAAATCCCCTCCCCGCCCTCCCCAAACACTTTTTTACACCCTTTCACCCCCTCGCGCGCCTTTTCCCGCCTCCCCCGCTCCTCTCCCCCTCACTTCCGGTTTCCGCCTCCCACTTCCGGGTTTCCGCCTCCCACTTCCGGGTTCCACCCAATCCCCTCCCCCGCCCTCCCCAAACACTTTTTGACACCGTTTCACCCCCTCGGACGCCTTTTCCCGCCTCCCCCGCTCCTCTCCCCCTCACTTCCGGTTTCGGCCTCCCACTTCCGGGTTTCCGACTCCCACTTCCGGGTTCCACCCAATCCCCTCCCCCGCCCTCCCCACACACTTTTTGAAACCGTTTCACCCCCTCGGACGCCTTTTCCCGCCTCCCCCGCTCCTCTCCCCCTCACTTCCGGTTTCCGCCTCCCACTTCCGGGTTTCCGCCTCCCACTTCCGGGTTCCACCCAATCCCCTCCCCCGCCCTCCCCAAACACTTTTTGACACCGTTTCCCCCCCTCGGACGCCTTTTCCCGCCTCCCCCGCTCCTCTCCCCCTCACTTCCGGTTTCCGCCTCCCACTTCCGGGTTTCCGCCTCCCACTTCCGGGTTCCACCCAATCCCCTCCCCCGCCCTCCCCAAACACTTTTTGACACCGTTTCACCCCCTCGGACGCCTTTTCCCGCCTCCCCCGCTCCTCTCCCCCTCACTTCCGGTTTCCGCCTCCCACTTCCGGGTTTCCGCCTCCCACTTCCGGGTTCCAACAAATCCCCTCCCCCGCCCTCCCCAAACACTTTTTGACACCGTTTCACCCCCTCGGACGCCTTTTCCCGCCTCCCCTGCTCCTCTCCCCCTCACTTCCGGTTTCGGCATCCCACTTCCGGGTTTCCGCCTCCCACTTCCGGGTTCCAACAAATCCCCTCCCCCGCCCTCCCCAAACACTTTTTTACACCGTTTCACCCCCTCGGGCGCCTTTTCCCGCCTCCCCCGCTCCTCTCCCCCTCACTTCCGGTTTCCGCCTCCCACTTCCGGGTTTCCGCCTCCCACTTCCGGGTTCCAACAAATCCCCTCACTGCCCTCCCCAAACACTTTTTTACACCCTTTCACCCCCTCGCACGCCTTTTCCCGCCTCCCCCGCTCCTCTCCCCCTCACTTCCGGTTTCCGCCTCCCACTTCCGGGTTTCCGCCTCCCACTTCCGGGTTCCACCCAATCCCCTCCCCCGCCCTCCCCACACACTTTTTGAAACCGTTTCACCCCCTCGGGCGCCTTTTCCCGCCTCCCCCGCTCCTCTCCCCCTCACTTCCGGTTTCCGCCTCCCACTTCCGGGTTTCCGCCTCCCACTTCCGGGTTCCAACAAATCCCCTCCCCCGCCCTCCCCAAACACTTTTTTACACCCTTTCACCCCCTCGCACGCCTTTTCCCGCCTCCCCCGCTCCTCTCCCCCTCACTTCCGGTTTCCGCCTCCCACTTCCGGGTTTCCGCCTCCCACTTCCGGGTTCCAACAAATCCCCTCCCCGCCCTCCCCAAACACTTTTTTACACCGTTTCCCCCCCTCGGACGCCTTTTCCCGCCTCCCCCGCTCCTCTCCCCCTCACTTCCGGTTTCCGCCTCCCACTTCCGGGTTTACGCCTCCCACTTCCGGGTTCCAACAAATCCCCTCCCCCGCCCTCCCCAAACACTTTTTTACGCCGTTTCACCCCCTCGGGCGCCTTTTCCCGCCTCCCCCGCTCCTCTCCCCCTCACTTCCGGTTTCGGCCTCCCACTTCCGGGTTTCCGACTCCCACTTCCGGGTTCCAACAAATCCCCTCCCCGCCCTCCCCAAACACTTTTTTACACCCTTTCACCCCCTCGCGCGCCTTTTCCCGCCTCCCCCGCTCCTCTCCCCCTCACTTCCGGTTTCCGCCTCCCACTTCCGGGTTTCCGCCTCCCACTTCCGGGTTCCAACAAATCCCCTCCCCCGCCCTCCCCAAACACTTTTTTACACCGTTTCACCCCCTCGGACGCCTTTTCCCGCCTCCCCCGCTCCTCTCCCCCTCACTTCCGGTTTCGGCCTCCCACTTCCGGGTTTCCGCCTCCCACTTCCGGGTTCCACCCAATCCCCTCCCCCGCCCTCCCCACACACTTTTTGAAACCGTTTCACCCCCTCGCACGCCTTTTCCCGCCTCCCCCGCTCCTCTCCCCCTCACTTCCGGTTTCCGCCTCCCACTTCCGGGTTTCCGCCTCCCACTTCCGGGTTCCACCCAATCCCCTCCCCCGCCCTCCCCAAACACTTTTTGACACCGTTTCCCCCCCTCGGACGCCTTTTCCCGCCTCCCCCGCTCCTCTCCCCCTCACTTCCGGTTTCCGCCTCCCACTTCCGGGTTTCCGCCTCCCACTTCCGGGTTCCACCCAATCCCCTCCCCCGCCCTCCCCAAACACTTTTTGACACCGTTTCACCCCCTCGGACGCCTTTTCCCGCCTCCCCCGCTCCTCTCCCCCTCACTTCCGGTTTCGGCATCCCACTTCCGGGTTTCCGCCTCCCACTTCCGGGTTCCAACAAATCCCCTCCCCCGCCCTCCCCAAACACTTTTTGACACCGTTTCCCCCCCTCGGACGCCTTTTCCCGCCTCCCCCGCTCCTCTCCCCCTCACTTCCGGTTTCGGCCTCCCACTTCCGGGTTTCCGCCTCCCACTTCCGGGTTCGACCCAATCCCCTCCCCCGCCCTCCCCACACACTTTTTGAAACCGTTTCACCCCCTCGGACGCCTTTTCCCGCCTCCCCCGCTCCTCTCCCCCTCACTTCCGGTTTCGGCCTCCCACTTCCGGGTTTCCGCCTCCCACTTCCGGGTTCCACCCAATCCCCTCCCCCGCCCTCCCCAAACACTTTTTTACACCGTTTCACCCCCTCGGACGCCTTTTCCCGCCTCCCCCGCTCCTCTCCCCCTCACTTCCGGTTTCCGCCTCCCACTTCCGGGTTTCCGCCTCCCACTTCCGGGTTCCACCCAATCCCCTCCCCCGCCCTCCCCACACATTTTTTGAAACCGTTTCACCCCCTCGGACGCCTTTTCCCGCCTCCCCCGCTCCTCTCCCCCTCACTTCCGGTTTCCGCCTCCCACTTCCGGGTTTCCGCCTCCCACTTCCGGGTTCCACCCAATCCCCTCCCCCGCCCTCCCCAAACACTTTTTGACACCGTTTCCCCCCCTCGGACGCCTTTTCCCGCCTCCCCCGCTCCTCTCCCCCTCACTTCCGGTTTCCGCCTCCCACTTCCGGGTTTCCGCCTCCCACTTCCGGGTTCCAACAAATCCCCTCCCCCGCCCTCCCCAAACACTTTTTTACACCGTTTCACCCCCTCGGACGCCTTTTCCCGCCTCCCCCGCTCCTCTCCCCCTCACTTCCGGTTTCGGCCTCCCACTTCCGGGTTTCCGCCTCCCACTTCCGGGTTCCAACAAATCCCCTCCCCCGCCCTCCCCAAACACTTTTTGAAACCGTTTCCCCCCTCGGACGCCTTTTCCCGCCTCCCCCGCTCCTCTCCCCCTCACTTCCGGTTTCGGCCTCCCACTTCCGGGTTTCCGCCTCCCACTTCCGGGTTCCACCCAATCCCCTCCCTCGCCCTCCCCACACACTTTTTGAAACCGTTTCACCCCCTCGGGCGCCTTTTCCCGCCTCCCCCGCTCCTCTCCCCCTCACTTCCGGTTTCCGACTCCCACTTCCGGGTTTCCGCCTCCCACTTCCGGGTTCCACCCAATCCCCTCCCCCGCCCTCCCCAAGCACTTTTTTACACCGTTTCACCCCCTCGGACGCCTTTTCCCGCCTCCCCCGCTCCTCTCCCCCTCACTTCCGGTTTCCGCCTCCCACTTCCGGGTTTCCGCCTCCCACTTCCGGGTTCCAACAAATCCCCTCCCCCGCCCTCCCGAAACACTTTTTTACACCGTTTCACCCCTCGGACGCCTTTTCCCGCCTCCCCCGCTCCTCTCCCCCTCACTTCCGGTTTCGGCCTCCCACTTCCGGGTTTCCGCCTCCCACTTCCGGGTTCCAACAAATCCCCTCCCCCGCCCTCCCCAAACACTTTTTGAAACCGTTTCACCCCCTCGGACGCCTTTTCCCGCCTCCCCCGCTCCTCTCCCCCTCACTTCCGGTTTCCGCCTGCCACTTCCGGGTTTCCGCCTCCCACTTCCGGGTTCCAACAAATCCCCTCCCCCGCCCTCCCCAAACACTTTTTGAAACCGTTTCACCCCCCTCGGACGCCTTTTCCCGCCTCCCCCGCTCCTCTCCCCCTCACTTCCGGTTTCGGCCTCCCACTTCCGGGTTTCCGCCTCCCACTTCCGGGTTCCAACAAATCCCCTCCCCCGCCCTCCCCAAGCACTTTTTGACACCGTTTCACCCCCTCGGACGCCTTTTCCCGCCTCCCCCGCTCCTCTCCCCCTCACTTCCGGTTTCCGCCTCCCACTTCCGGGTTTCCGCCTCCCACTTCCGGGTTCCAACAAATCCCCTCCCCCGCCCTCCCCAAACACTTTTTTACACCGTTTCACCCCCTCGGGCGCCTTTTCCCGCCTCCCCCGCTCCTCTCCCCCTCACTTCCGGTTTCCGCCTCCCACTTCCGGGTTTCCGACTCCCACTTCCGGGTTCCAACAAATCCCCTCCCCGCCCTCCCCAAACACTTTTTGACACCCTTTCACCCCCTCGCACGCCTTTTCCCGCCTCCCTCGCTCCTCTCCCCCTCACTTCCGGTTTCCGCCTCCCACTTCCGGGTTTCCGCCTCCCACTTCCGGGTTCCAACAAATCCCCTCCCCGCCCTCCCCAAACACTTTTTTACACCGTTTCACCCCCTCGCACGCCTTTTCCCGCCTCCCCCGCTCCTCTCCCCCTCACTTCCGGTTTCCGCCTCCCACTTCCGGGTTTACGACTCCCACTTCCGAGTTCCAACAAATCCCCTCCCCGCCCTCCCCAAACACTTTTTTACACCGTTTCTCCCCCTCGCACGCCTTTTCCCGCCTCCCCCGCTCCTCTCCCCCTCACTTCCGGTTTCCGCCTCCCACTTCCGGGTTTACGACTCCCACTTCCGGGTTCCAACAAATCCCCTCCCCGCCCTCCCCAAACACTTTTTTACGCCGTTTCACCCCCTCGGGCGCCTTTTCCCGCCTCCCCCGCTCCTCTCCCCCTCACTTCCGGTTTCCGCCTCCCACTTCCGGGTTTCCGCCTTCCACTTCCGGGTTTCCGACTCCCACTTCCGGGTTCCAACAAATCCCCTCCCCGCCCTCCCCAAACACTTTTTTACACCGTTTCTCCCCCTCGCACGCCTTTTCCCGCCTCCCCCGCTCCTCTCCCCCTCACTTCCGGTTTCCGCCTGCCACTTCCGGGTTTCCGCCTCCCACTTCCGGGTTCCAACAAATCCCCTCCCCCGCCCTCCCCAAACACTTTTTTACACCCTTTCACCCCCTCGGACGCCTTTTCCCGCCTCCCCCGCTCCTCTCCCCCTCACTTCCGGTTTCGGCCTCCCACTTCCGGGTTTACGACTCCCACTTCCGGGTTCCAACAAATCCCCTCCCCCGCCCTCCCCAAACACTTTTTTACACCGTTTCACCCCCTCGGACGCCTTTTCCCGCCTCCCCCGCTCCTCTCCCCCTCACTTCCGGTTTCGGCCTCCCACTTCCGGGTTTCCGCCTCCCACTTCCGGGTTCCACCCAATCCCCTCCCCCGCCCTCCCCAAACACTTTTTGACACCGTTTCACCCCCTCGGACGCCTTTTCCCGCCTCCCCCGCTCCTCTCCCCCTCACTTCCGGTTTCCGCCTCCCACTTCCGGGTTTCCGCCTCCCACTTCCGGGTTCCAACAAATCCCCTCCCCGCCCTCCCCACACACTTTTTTACACCCTTTCACCCCCTCGGACGCCTTTTCCCGCCTCCCCCGCTCCTCTCCCCCTCACTTCCGGTTTCGGCCTCCCACTTCCGGGTTTCCGCCTCCCACTTCCGGGTTCCAACAAATCCCCTCCCCGCCCTCCCCAAACACTTTTTTACACCCTTTCACCCCCTCGCGCGCCTTTTCCCGCCTCCCCCGCTCCTCTCCCCCTCACTTCCGGTTTCCGCCTCCCACTTCCGGGTTTCCGCCTCCCACTTCCGGGTTCCAACAAATCCCCTCCCCGCCCTCCCCAAACACTTTTTTACACCGTTTCACCCCCTCGCGCGCCTTTTCCCGCCTCCCCCGCTCCTCTCCCCCTCACTTCCGGTTTCCGCCTCCCACTTCCGGGTTTCCGCCTCCCACTTCCGGGTTCCACCCAATCCCCTCCCCCGCCCTCCCCACACACTTTTTGAAACCGTTTCACCCCCTCGGGCGCCTTTTCCCGCCTCCCCCGCTCCTCTCCCCCTCACTTCCGGTTTCCGCCTCCCACTTCCGGGTTTCCGCCTCCCACTTCCGGGTTCCAACAAATCCCCTCCCCGCCCTCCCCAAACACTTTTTTACACCGTTTCACCCCCTCGCACGCCTTTTCCCGCCTCCCCCGCTCCTCTCCCCCTCACTTCCGGTTTCCGCCTCCCACTTCCGGGTTTCCGACTCCCACTTCCGGGTTCCAACAAATCCCCTCCCCGCCCTCCCCAAACACTTTTTTACACCCTTTCACCCCCTCGGGCGCCTTTTCCCGCCTCCCCCGCTCCTCTCCCCCTCACTTCCGGTTTCCGACTCCCACTTCCGGGTTTCCGCCTTCCACTTCCGGGTTCCACCCAATCCCCTCCCCCGCCCTCCCCAAACACTTTTTGACACCGTTTCACCCCCTCGGACGCCTTTTCCCGCCTCCCCCGCTCCTCTCCCCCTCACTTCCGGTTTCCGCCTCCCACTTCCGGGTTTCCGCCTCCCACTTCCGGGTTCCACCAAATCCCCTCCCCCGCCCTCCCCAAACACTTTTTTACACCGTTTCACCCCCTCGGACGCCTTTTCCCGCCTCCCCCGCTCCTCTCCCCCTCACTTCCGGTTTCCGCCTCCCACTTCCGGGTTTCCGCCTCCCACTTCCGGGTTCCACCCAATCCCCTCCCCCGCCCTCCCCAAACACTTTTTGACACCGTTTCACCCCCTCGGACGCCTTTTCCCGCCTCCCCCGCTCCTCTCCCCCTCACTTCCGGTTTCCGCCTCCCACTTCCGGGTTTCCGCCTCCCACTTCCGGGTTCCACCAAATCCCCTCCCCGGCCCTCCCCAAACACTTTTTTACACCGTTTCACCCCCTCGGACGCCTTTTCCCGCCTCCCCCGCTCCTCTCCCCCTCACTTCCGGTTTCGGCCTCCCACTTCCGGGTTTCCGCCTCCCACTTCCGAGTTCCAACAAATCCCCTCCCCCGCCCTCCCCAAGCACTTTTTGACACCGTTTCACCCCCTCGGACGCCTTTTCCCGCCTCCCCCGCTCCTCTCCCCCTCACTTCCGGTTTCCGCCTTCCACTTCCGGGTTTCCGCCTCCCACTTCCGGGTTCCACCCAATCCCCTCCCCCGCCCTCCCCACACACTTTTTGAAACCGTTTCACCCCCTCGGGCGCCTTTTCCCGCCTCCCCCGCTCCTCTCCCCCTCACTTCCGGTTTCCGCCTCCCACTTCCGGGTTTCCGCCTCCCACTTCCGGGTTCCACCCAATCCCCTCCCCCGCCCTCCCCAAGCACTTTTTTACACCGTTTCACCCCCTCGGACGCCTTTTCCCGCCTCCCCCGCTCCTCTCCCCCTCACTTCCGGTTTCCGCCTCCCACTTCCGGGTTTCCGCCTCCCACTTCCGGGTTCCACCCAATCCCCTCCCCCGCCCTCCCCAAACACTTTTTGACACCGTTTCACCCCCTCGGACGCCTTTTCCCGCCTCCCCCGCTCCTCTCCCCCTCACTTCCGGTTTCCGCCTCCCACTTCCGGGTTTCCGCCTTCCACTTCCGGGTTCCACCCAATCCCCTCCCCGCCCTCCCCAAACACTTTTTTACACCGTTTCACCCCCTCGGACGCCTTTTCCCGCCTCCCCCGCTCCTCTCCCCCTCACTTCCGGTTTCGGCCTCCAACTTCCGGGTTTCCGCCTCCCACTTCCGGGTTTCCGCCTTCCACTTCCGGGTTCCACCCAATCCCCTCCCCCGCCCTCCCCAAACACTTTTTGACACCGTTTCACCCCCTCGGACGCCTTTTCCCGCCTCCCCCGCTCCTCTCCCCCTCACTTCCGGTTTCCGCCTCCCACTTCCGGGTTTCCGCCTCCCACTTCCGGGTTCCAACAAATCCCCTCCCCCGCCCTCCCCACACACTTTTTGACACCGTTTCACCCCCTCGGACGCCTTTTCCCGCCTCCCCCGCTCCTCTCCCCCTCACTTCCGGTTTCCGCCTCCCACTTCCGGGTTTCCGCCTCCCACTTCCGGGTTCCACCCAATCCCCTCCCCCGCCCTCCCCACACACTTTTTGAAACCGTTTCACCCCCTCGGACGCCTTTTCCCGCCTCCCCCGCTCCTCTCCCCCTCACTTCCGGTTTCCGCCTCCCACTTCCGGGTTTCCGCCTCCCACTTCCGGGTTCCAACAAATCCCCTCCCCCGCCCTCCCCAAACACTTTTTTACACCGTTTCCCCCCCTCGGACGCCTTTTCCCGCCTCCCCCGCTCCTCTCCCCCTCACTTCCGGTTTCCGCCTCCCACTTCCGGGTTTCCGCCTCCCACTTCCGGGTTCCACCCAATCCCCTCCCCCGCCCTCCCCAAACACTTTTTGACACCGTTTCACCCCCTCGGACGCCTTTTCCCGCCTCCCCCGCTCCTCTCCCCCTCACTTCCGGTTTCGGCATCCCACTTCCGGGTTTCCGCCTCCCACTTCCGGGTTCCAACAAATCCCCTCCCCCGCCCTCCCCAAACACTTTTTGACACCGTTTCACCCCCTCGGACGCCTTTTCCCGCCTCCCCTGCTCCTCTCCCCCTCACTTCCGGTTTCGGCATCCCACTTCCGGGTTTCCGCCTCCCACTTCCGGGTTCGACCCAATCCCCTCCCCCGCCCTCCCCACACACTTTTTGAAACCGTTTCACCCCCTCGGACGCCTTTTCCCGCCTCCCCCGCTCCTCTCCCCCTCACTTCCGGTTTCCGACTCCCACTTCCGGGTTTCCGCCTCCCACTTCCGGGTTCCACCCAATCCCCTCCCCCGCCCTCCCCAAACACTTTTTTACACCGTTTCACCCCCTCGGACGCCTTTTCCCGCCTCCCCCGCTCCTCTCCCCCTCACTTCCGGTTTCCGCCTTCCACTTCCGGGTTTCCGCCTCCCACTTCCGGGTTCCACCCAATCCCCTCCCCCGCCCTCCCCACACATTTTTTGAAAGCGTTTCACCCCCTCGGACGCCTTTTCCCGCCTCCCCCGCTCCTCTCCCCCTCACTTCCGGTTTCCGACTCCCACTTCCGGGTTTCCGCCTCCCACTTCCGGGTTCCACCCAATCCCCTCCCCCGCCCTCCCCAAACACTTTTTGACACCGTTTCCCCCCCTCGGACGCCTTTTCCCGCCTCCCCCGCTCCTCTCCCCCTCACTTCCGGTTTCCGCCTCCCACTTCCGGGTTTCCGCCTCCCACTTCCGGGTTCCAACAAATCCCCTCCCCCGCCCTCCCCAAACACTTTTTTACACCGTTTCCCCCCCTCGGACGCCTTTTCCCGCCTCCCCCGCTCCTCTCCCCCTCACTTCCGGTTTCCGCCTCCCACTTCCGGGTTTCCGCCTCCCACTTCCGGGTTCCAACAAATCCCCTCCCCCGCCCTCCCCAAACACTTTTTTACACCGTTTCCCCCCCTCGGACGCCTTTTCCCGCCTCCCCCGCTCCTCTCCCCCTCACTTCCGGTTTCCGCCTCCCACTTCCGGGTTTCCGCCTCCCACTTCCGGGTTCCAACAAATCCCCTCCCCCGCCCTCCCCAAACACTTTTTTACACCCTTTCACCCCCTCGGACGCCTTTTCCCGCCTCCCCCGCTCCTCTCCCCCTCACTTCCGGTTTCCGCCTCCCACTTCCGGGTTTCCGCCTCCCACTTCCGGGTTCCACCCAATCCCCTCCCCCGCCCTCCCCAAGCACTTTTTTACACCGTTTCACCCCCTCGCGCGCCTTTTCCCGCCTCCCCCGCTCCTCTCCCCCTCACTTCCGGTTTCCGCCTCCCACTTCCGGGTTTCCGCCTCCCACTTCCGGGTTCCACCCAATCCCCTCCCCCGCCCTCCCGAAACACTTTTTGACACCGTTTCACCCCCTCGGGCGCCTTTTCCCGCCTCCCCCGCTCCTCTCCCCCTCACTTCCGGTTTCCGCCTCCCACTTCCGGGTTTCCGCCTCCCACTTCCGGGTTCCAACAAATCCCCTCCCCCGCCCTCCCCAAACACTTTTTTACACCGTTTCACCCCCTCGGACGCCTTTTCCCGCCTCCCCCGCTCCTCTCCCCCTCACTTCCGGTTTCCGCCTCCCACTTCCGGGTTTCCGCCTCCCACTTCCGGGTTCCAACAAATCCCCTCCCCCGCCCTCCCCAAACACTTTTTTACACCGTTTCACCCCCTCGGACGCCTTTTCCCGCCTCCCCCGCTCCTCTCCCCCTCACTTCCGGTTTCCGCCTCCCACTTCCGGGTTTCCGCCTCCCACTTCCGGGTTCCACCCAATCCCCTCCCCCGCCCTCCCCAAACACTTTTTGACACCGTTTCCCCCCCTCGGACGCCTTTTCCCGCCTCCCCCGCTCCTCTCCCCCTCACTTCCGGTTTTGGCCTCCCACTTCCGGGTTTCCGCCTCCCACTTCCGGGTTCCACCCAATCCCCTCCCCCGCCCTCCCCAAACACTTTTTTACACCGTTTCACCCCCTCGGGCGCCTTTTCCCGCCTCCCCCGCTCCTCTCCCCCTCACTTCCGGTTTCCGCCTCCCACTTCCGGGTTTCCGCCTCCCACTTCCGGGTTCCACCCAATCCCCTCCCCCGCCCTCCCCAAGCACTTTTTTACACCGTTTCACCCCCTCGGACGCCTTTTCCCGCCTCCCCCGCTCCTCTCCCCCTCACTTCCGGTTTCCGCCTCCCACTTCCGGGTTTCCGCCTCCCACTTCCGGGTTCCAACAAATCCCCTCCCCCGCCCTCCCCAAGCACTTTTTTACACCGTTTCACCCCCCTCGGGCGCCTTTTCCCGCCTCCCCCGCTCCTCTCCCCCTCACTTCCGGTTTCGGCCTCCCACTTCCGGGTTTCCGCCTCCCACTTCCGGGTTCCAACAAATCCCCTCCCCCGCCCTCCCCAAACACTTTTTTACACCGTTTCACCCCCTCGGACGCCTTTTCCCGCCTCCCCCGCTCCTCTCCCCCTCACTTCCGGTTTCCGCCTCCCACTTCCGGGTTTCCGCCTCCCACTTCCGGGTTCCACCCAATCCCCTCCCCCGCCCTCCCCAAACACTTTTTGACACCGTTTCACCCCCTCGGACGCCTTTTCCCGCCTCCCCCGCTCCTCTCCCCCTCACTTCCGGTTTCCGCCTCCCACTTCCGGGTTTCCGCCTCCCACTTCCGTGTTCCACCCAATCCCCTCCCCCGCCCTCCCCAAACACTTTTTGAAACCGTTTCACCCCCCTCGGACGCCTTTTCCCGCCTCCCCCGCTCCTCTCCCCCTCACTTCCGGTTTCGGCCTCCCACTTCCGGGTTTCCGCCTCCCACTTCCGAGTTCCAACAAATCCCCTCCCCCGCCCTCCCCAAGCACTTTTTGACACCGTTTCACCCCCTCGGACGCCTTTTCCCGCCTCCCCCGCTCCTCTCCCCCTCACTTCCGGTTTCCGCCTCCCACTTCCGGGTTTCCGCCTCCCACTTCCGGGTTCCACCCAATCCCCTCCCCCGCCCTCCCCACACACTTTTTGAAACCGTTTCACCCCCTCGGGCGCCTTTTCCCGCCTCCCCCGCTCCTCTCCCCCTCACTTCCGGTTTCCGCCTCCCACTTCCGGGTTTCCGCCTCCCACTTCCGGGTTCCACCCAATCCCCTCCCCCGCCCTCCCCAAGCACTTTTTTACACCGTTTCACCCCCTCGGACGCCTTTTCCCGCCTCCCCCGCTCCTCTCCCCCTCACTTCCGGTTTCCGCCTCCCACTTCCGGGTTTCCGCCTCCCACTTCCGGGTTCCAACAAATCCCCTCCCCCGCCCTCCCCAAACACTTTTTTACACCGTTTCACCCCCTCGGGC
Organism: Struthio camelus; assembly: GCF_040807025.1. Lineage (NCBI taxonomy): Eukaryota > Metazoa > Chordata > Aves > Struthioniformes > Struthionidae > Struthio > Struthio camelus. The sequence continues at coordinate 80,867 of NW_027182675.1, forward strand.
GCCTTTTCCCGCCTCCCCCGCTCCTCTCCCCCTCACTTCCGGTTTCCGCCTCCCACTTCCGGGTTTCCGCCTCCCACTTCCGGGTTCCAACAAATCCCCTCCCCCGCCCTCCCCAAACACTTTTTGACACCGTTTCACCCCCTCGGACGCCTTTTCCCGCCTCCCCCGCTCCTCTCCCCCTCACTTCCGGTTTCCGCCTCCCACTTCCGGGTTTCCGCCTCCCACTTCCGGGTTCCAACAAATCCCCTCCCCCGCCCTCCCCAAACACTTTTTGACACCGTTTCACCCCCTCGGACGCCTTTTCCCGCCTCCCCCGCTCCTCTCCCCCTCACTTCCGGTTTCCGCCTCCCACTTCCGGGTTTCCGCCTCCCACTTCCGGGTTCCAACAAATCCCCTCCCCGCCCTCCCCAAACACTTTTTTACACCGTTTCACCCCCTCGCACGCCTTTTCCCGCCTCCCCCGCTCCTCTCCCCCTCACTTCCGGTTTCCGCCTCCCACTTCCGGGTTTACGACTCCCACTTCCGAGTTCCAACAAATCCCCTCCCCGCCCTCCCCAAACACTTTTTTACACCGTTTCTCCCCCTCGGACGCCTTTTCCCGCCTCCCCCGCTCCTCTCCCCCTCACTTCCGGTTTCCGCCTCCCACTTCCGGGTTTCCGCCTTCCACTTCCGGGTTCCACCCAATCCCCTCCCCGCCCTCCCCAAACACTTTTTTACACCGTTTCACCCCCTCGGACGCCTTTTCCCGCCTCCCCCGCTCCTCTCCCCCTCACTTCCGGTTTCGGCCTCCCACTTCCGGGTTTCCGCCTCCCACTTCCGGGTTTCCGCCTTCCACTTCCGGGTTCCACCCAATCCCCTCCCCCGCCCTCCCCAAACACTTTTTGACACCGTTTCACCCCCTCGGACGCCTTTTCCCGCCTCCCCCGCTCCTCTCCCCCTCACTTCCGGTTTCCGCCTCCCACTTCCGGGTTTCCGCCTCCCACTTCCGGGTTCCAACAAATCCCCTCCCCCGCCCTCCCCAAACACTTTTTTACACCGTTTCACCCCCTCGGACGCCTTTTCCCGCCTCCCCCGCTCCTCTCCCCCTCACTTCCGGTTTCCGCCTCCCACTTCCGGGTTTCCGCCTCCCACTTCCGGGTTCCACCCAATCCCCTCCCCCGCCCTCCCCAAACACTTTTTGACACCGTTTCCCCCCCTCGGACGCCTTTTCCCGCCTCCCCCGCTCCTCTCCCCCTCACTTCCGGTTTTGGCCTCCCACTTCCGGGTTTCCGCCTCCCACTTCCGGGTTCCAACAAATCCCCTCCCCGCCCTCCCCAAACACTTTTTTACACCGTTTCACCCCCTCGCACGCCTTTTCCCGCCTCCCCCGCTCCTCTCCCCCTCACTTCCGGTTTCCGCCTCCCACTTCCGGGTTTACGACTCCCACTTCCGAGTTCCAACAAATCCCCTCCCCCGCCCTCCCCAAACACTTTTTTACACCGTTTCTCCCCCTCGCACGCCTTTTCCCGCCTCCCCCGCTCCTCTCCCCCTCACTTCCGGTTTCCGCCTCCCACTTCCGGGTTTACGACTCCCACTTCCGGGTTCCAACAAATCCCCTCCCCGCCCTCCCCAAACACTTTTTTACGCCGTTTCACCCCCTCGGGCGCCTTTTCCCGCCTCCCCCGCTCCTCTCCCCCTCACTTCCGGTTTCCGCCTCCCACTTCCGGGTTTCCGCCTCCCACTTCCGGGTTTCCGACTCCCACTTCCGGGTTCCAACAAATCCCCTCCCCGCCCTCCCCAAACACTTTTTTACACCGTTTCTCCCCCTCGCACGCCTTTTCCCGCCTCCCCCGCTCCTCTCCCCCTCACTTCCGGTTTCCGCCTGCCACTTCCGGGTTTCCGCCTCCCACTTCCGGGTTCCAACAAATCCCCTCCCCCGCCCTCCCCAAACACTTTTTTACACCCTTTCACCCCCTCGGACGCCTTTTCCCGCCTCCCCCGCTCCTCTCCCCCTCACTTCCGGTTTCGGCCTCCCACTTCCGGGTTTCCGCCTCCCACTTCCGGGTTCCACCCAATCCCCTCCCCCGCCCTCCCCACACACTTTTTGACACCGTTTCACCCCCTCGGACGCCTTTTCCCGCCTCCCCCGCTCCTCTCCCCCTCACTTCCGGTTTCGGCCTCCCACTTCCGGGTTTCCGCCTCCCACTTCCGGGTTCCACCCAATCCCCTCCCCCGCCCTCCCCAAACACTTTTTGACACCGTTTCACCCCCTCGGACGCCTTTTCCCGCCTCCCCCGCTCCTCTCCCCCTCACTTCCGGTTTCCGCCTCCCACTTCCGGGTTTCCGCCTCCCACTTCCGGGTTCCAACAAATCCCCTCCCCGCCCTCCCCACACACTTTTTTACACCCTTTCACCCCCTCGCGCGCCTTTTCCCGCCTCCCCCGCTCCTCTCCCCCTCACTTCCGGTTTCCGCCTCCCACTTCCGGGTTTACGACTCCCACTTCCGGGTTCCAACAAATCCCCTCCCCGCCCTCCCCAAACACTTTTTTACACCCTTTCACCCCCTCGCGCGCCTTTTCCCGCCTCCCCCGCTCCTCTCCCCCTCACTTCCGGTTTCCGCCTCCCACTTCCGGGTTTCCGCCTCCCACTTCCGGGTTCCAACAAATCCCCTCCCCGCCCTCCCCAAACACTTTTTTACACCCTTTCACCCCCTCGCGCGCCTTTTCCCGCCTCCCCCGCTCCTCTCCCCCTCACTTCCGGTTTCCGCCTCCCACTTCCGGGTTTCCGACTCCCACTTCCGGGTTCCACCCAATCCCCTCCCCCGCCCTCCCCACACACTTTTTGAAACCGTTTCACCCCCTCGGGCGCCTTTTCCCGCCTCCCCCGCTCCTCTCCCCCTCACTTCCGGTTTCCGCCTCCCACTTCCGGGTTTCCGCCTCCCACTTCCGGGTTCCAACAAATCCCCTCCCCGCCCTCCCCAAACACTTTTTTACACCGTTTCACCCCCTCGGACGCCTTTTCCCGCCTCCCCCGCTCCTCTCCCCCTCACTTCCGGTTTCCGCCTCCCACTTCCGGGTTTCCGCCTCCCACTTCCGGGTTCCACCAAATCCCCTCCCCCGCCCTCCCCAAACACTTTTTTACACCGTTTCACCCCCTCGGACGCCTTTTCCCGCCTCCCCCGCTCCTCTCCCCCTCACTTCCGGTTTCCGCCTCCCACTTCCGGGTTTCCGCCTCCCACTTCCGGGTTCCACCCAATCCCCTCCCCCGCCCTCCCCAAACACTTTTTGACACCGTTTCACCCCCTCGGACGCCTTTTCCCGCCTCCCCCGCTCCTCTCCCCCTCACTTCCGGTTTCCGCCTCCCACTTCCGGGTTTCCGCCTCCCACTTCCGGGTTCCAACAAATCCCCTCCCCGCCCTCCCCACACACTTTTTTACACCCTTTCACCCCCTCGCGCGCCTTTTCCCGCCTCCCCCGCTCCTCTCCCCCTCACTTCCGGTTTCCGCCTCCCACTTCCGGGTTTCCGCCTCCCACTTCCGGGTTCCAACAAATCCCCTCCCCGCCCTCCCCAAACACTTTTTTACACCCTTTCACCCCCTCGCACGCCTTTTCCCGCCTCCCTCGCTCCTCTCCCCCTCACTTCCGGTTTCCGCCTCCCACTTCCGGGTTTCCGCCTCCCACTTCCGGGTTCCAACAAATCCCCTCCCCGCCCTCCCCACACACTTTTTTACACCCTTTCACCCCCTCGCGCGCCTTTTCCCGCCTCCCCCGCTCCTCTCCCCCTCACTTCCGGTTTCCGCCTCCCACTTCCGGGTTTCCGCCTCCCACTTCCGGGTTCCAACAAATCCCCTCCCCGCCCTCCCCAAACACTTTTTTACACCCTTTCACCCCCTCGCGCGCCTTTTCCCGCCTCCCCCGCTCCTCTCCCCCTCACTTCCGGTTTCCGACTCCCACTTCCGGGTTTCCGCCTCCCACTTCCGGGTTCCAACAAATCCCCTCCCCGCCCTCCCCAAACACTTTTTGAAACCGTTTCACCCCCTCGGACGCCTTTTCCCGCCTCCCCCGCTCCTCTCCCCCTCACTTCCGGTTTCCGCCTCCCACTTCCGGGTTTCCGCCTCCCACTTCCGGGTTCCAACAAATCCCCTCCCCGCCCTCCCCAAACACTTTTTTACACCCTTTCACCCCCTCGCGCGCCTTTTCCCGCCTCCCCCGCTCCTCTCCCCCTCACTTCCGGTTTCCGCCTCCCACTTCCGGGTTTCCGCCTCCCACTTCCGGGTTCCACCCAATCCCCTCCCCCGCCCTCCCCAAACACTTTTTTACACCGTTTCACCCCCTCGGGCGCCTTTTCCCGCCTCCCCCGCTCCTCTCCCCCTCACTTCCGGTTTCCGCCTCCCACTTCCGGGTTTCCGCCTCCCACTTCCGGGTTCCAACAAATCCCCTCCCCCGCCCTCCCCAAACACTTTTTGAAACCGTTTCACCCCCTCGGACGCCTTTTCCCGCCTCCCCCGCTCCTCTCCCCCTCACTTCCGGTTTCCGCCTCCCACTTCCGGGTTTCCGCCTCCCACTTCCGGGTTCCACCCAATCCCCTCCCCCGCCCTCCCCAAACACTTTTTGACACCGTTTCACCCCCTCGGACGCCTTTTCCCGCCTCCCCCGCTCCTCTCCCCCTCACTTCCGGTTTCCGCCTCCCACTTCCGGGTTTCCGCCTCCCACTTCCGGGTTCCAACAAATCCCCTCCCCCGCCCTCCCCAAGCACTTTTTTACACCGTTTCACCCCCTCGGACGCCTTTTCCCGCCTCCCCCGCTCCTCTCCCCCTCACTTCCGGTTTCCGCCTCCCACTTCCGGGTTTCCGCCTCCCACTTCCGGGTTCCAACAAATCCCCTCCCCCGCCCTCCCCACACACTTTTTGACACCGTTTCACCCCCTCGGACGCCTTTTCCCGCCTCCCCCGCTCCTCTCCCCCTCACTTCCGGTTTCGGCCTCCCACTTCCGGGTTTCCGCCTCCCACTTCCGGGTTCCAACAAATCCCCTCCCCCGCCCTCCCCAAACACTTTTTGACACCGTTTCACCCCCTCGGACGCCTTTTCCCGCCTCCCCCGCTCCTCTCCCCCTCACTTCCGGTTTCCGCCTCCCACTTCCGGGTTTCCGCCTTCCACTTCCGGGTTCCACCCAATCCCCTCCCCCGCCCTCCCCAAACACTTTTTGACACCGTTTCACCCCCTCGGACGCCTTTTCCCGCCTCCCCCGCTCCTCTCCCCCTCACTTCCGGTTTCCGCCTCCCACTTCCGGGTTTCCGCCTCCCACTTCCGGGTTCCACCCAATCCCCTCCCCCGCCCTCCCCAAACACTTTTTGACACCGTTTCACCCCCTCGGACGCCTTTTCCCGCCTCCCCCACTCCTCTCCCCCTCACTTCCGGTTTCGGCCTCGCACTTCCGGGTTTCCGCCTCCCACTTCCGGGTTCCACCCAATCCCCTCCCCCGCCCTCCCCAAACACTTTTTTACACCGTTTCACCCCCTCGGACGCCTTTTCCCGCCTCCCCCGCTCCTCTCCCCCTCACTTCCGGTTTCGGCCTCCCACTTCCGGGTTTCCGCCTCCCACTTCCGGGTTCCACCCAATCCCCTCCCCCGCCCTCCCCAAACACTTTTTGACACCGTTTCACCCCCTCGGACGCCTTTTCCCGCCTCCCCCGCTCCTCTCCCCCTCACTTCCGGTTTCCGACTCCCACTTCCGGGTTTCCGCCTCCCACTTCCGGGTTCCAACAAATCCCCTCCCCCGCCCTCCCCAAACACTTTTTGACACCGTTTCACCCCCTCGGACGCCTTTTCCCGCCTCCCCCGCTCCTCTCCCCCTCACTTCCGGTTTCCGCCTCCCACTTCCGGGTTTCCGCCTCCCACTTCCGGGTTCCACCCAATCCCCTCCCCCGCCCTCCCCAAACACTTTTTGACACCGTTTCACCCCCTCGGACGCCTTTTCCCGCCTCCCCCGCTCCTCTCCCCCTCACTTCCGGTTTCGGCCTCCCACTTCCGGGTTTCCGCCTTCCACTTCCGGGTTCCACCCAATCCCCTCCCCCGCCCTCCCCAAGCACTTTTTTACACCGTTTCACCCCCTCGGACGCCTTTTCCCGCCTCCCCCGCTCCTCTCCCCCTCACTTCCGGTTTCCGCCTCCCACTTCCGGGTTTCCGCCTTCCACTTCCGGGTTCCACCCAATCCCCTCCCCCGCCCTCCCCAAACACTTTTTTACACCGTTTCACCCCCTCGGACGCCTTTTCCCGCCTCCCCCGCTCCTCTCCCCCTCACTTCCGGTTTCGGCCTCCCACTTCCGGGTTTCCGCCTCCCACTTCCGGGTTTCCGCCTTCCACTTCCGGGTTCCACCCAATCCCCTCCCCCGCCCTCCCCAAACACTTTTTGACACCGTTTCACCCCCTCGGACGCCTTTTCCCGCCTCCCCCGCTCCTCTCCCCCTCACTTCCGGTTTCCGCCTCCCACTTCCGGGTTTCCGCCTCCCACTTCCGGGTTCCACCAAATCCCCTCCCCCGCCCTCCCCAAACACTTTTTTACACCGTTTCACCCCCTCGGACGCCTTTTCCCGCCTCCCCCGCTCCTCTCCCCCTCACTTCCGGTTTCGGCCTCCCACTTCCGGGTTTCCGCCTCCCACTTCCGGGTTCCACCCAATCCCCTCCCCCGCCCTCCCCAAACACTTTTTGACACCGTTTCACCCCCTCGGACGCCTTTTCCCGCCTCCCCCGCTCCTCTCCCCCTCACTTCCGGTTTCCGCCTCCCACTTCCGGGTTTCCGCCTCCCACTTCCGGGTTCCAACAAATCCCCTCCCCGCCCTCCCCACACACTTTTTTACACCCTTTCACCCCCTCGCACGCCTTTTCCCGCCTCCCCCGCTCCTCTCCCCCTCACTTCCGGTTTCGGCCTCCCACTTCCGGGTTTCCGCCTCCCACTTCCGGGTTCCAACAAATCCCCTCCCCGCCCTCCCCAAACACTTTTTTACACCCTTTCACCCCCTCGCACGCCTTTTCCCGCCTCCCTCGCTCCTCTCCCCCTCACTTCCGGTTTCCGCCTCCCACTTCCGGGTTTCCGCCTCCCACTTCCGGGTTCCAACAAATCCCCTCCCCGCCCTCCCCAAACACTTTTTTACACCCTTTCACCCCCTCGCGCGCCTTTTCCCGCCTCCCCCGCTCCTCTCCCCCTCACTTCCGGTTTCCGCCTCCCACTTCCGGGTTTCCGCCTCCCACTTCCGGGTTCCAACAAATCCCCTCCCCGCCCTCCCCAAACACTTTTTGACACCGTTTCCCCCCCTCGGACGCCTTTTCCCGCCTCCCCCGCTCCTCTCCCCCTCACTTCCGGTTTCGGCCTCCCACTTCCGGGTTTCCGACTCCCACTTCCGGGTTCCAACAAATCCCCTCCCCGCCCTCCCCAAACACTTTTTTACACCCTTTCACCCCCTCGCGCGCCTTTTCCCGCCTCCCCCGCTCCTCTCCCCCTCACTTCCGGTTTCCGCCTCCCACTTCCGGGTTTCCGCCTCCCACTTCCGGGTTCCAACAAATCCCCTCCCCCGCCCTCCCCAAACACTTTTTTACACCGTTTCACCCCCTCGGACGCCTTTTCCCGCCTCCCCCGCTCCTCTCCCCCTCACTTCCGGTTTCCGCCTCCCACTTCCGGGTTTCCGCCTCCCACTTCCGGGTTCCACCCAATCCCCTCCCCCGCCCTCCCCACACACTTTTTGAAACCGTTTCACCCCCTCGGACGCCTTTTCCCGCCTCCCCCGCTCCTCTCCCCCTCACTTCCGGTTTCCGACTCCCACTTCCGGGTTTCCGCCTCCCACTTCCGGGTTCCACCCAATCCCCTCCCCCGCCCTCCCCAAACACTTTTTTACACCGTTTCCCCCCCTCGGACGCCTTTTCCCGCCTCCCCCGCTCCTCTCCCCCTCACTTCCGGTTTCCGCCTCCCACTTCCGGGTTTCCGCCTCCCACTTCCGGGTTCCAACAAATCCCCTCCCCCGCCCTCCCCAAGCACTTTTTGACACCGTTTCACCCCCTCGGACGCCTTTTCCCGCCTCCCCCGCTCCTCTCCCCCTCACTTCCGGTTTCGGCATCCCACTTCCGGGTTTCCGCCTCCCACTTCCGGGTTCCAACAAATCCCCTCCCCCGCCCTCCCCAAACACTTTTTGACACCGTTTCACCCCCTCGGACGCCTTTTCCCGCCTCCCCTGCTCCTCTCCCCCTCACTTCCGGTTTCGGCATCCCACTTCCGGGTTTCCGCCTCCCACTTCCGGGTTCGACCCAATCCCCTCCCCCGCCCTCCCCACACACTTTTTGAAACCGTTTCACCCCCTCGGACGCCTTTTCCCGCCTCCCCCGCTCCTCTCCCCCTCACTTCCGGTTTCCGACTCCCACTTCCGGGTTTCCGCCTCCCACTTCCGGGTTCCACCCAATCCCCTCCCCCGCCCTCCCCAAACACTTTTTTACACCGTTTCACCCCCTCGGACGCCTTTTCCCGCCTCCCCCGCTCCTCTCCCCCTCACTTCCGGTTTCCGCCTCCCACTTCCGGGTTTCCGCCTCCCACTTCCGGGTTCCAACAAATCCCCTCCCCCGCCCTCCCCAAACACTTTTTTACACCGTTTCCCCCCCTCGGACGCCTTTTCCCGCCTCCCCCGCTCCTCTCCCCCTCACTTCCGGTTTCCGCCTCCCACTTCCGGGTTTCCGCCTCCCACTTCCGGGTTCCAACAAATCCCCTCCCCCGCCCTCCCCAAACACTTTTTTACACCGTTTCCCCCCCTCGGACGCCTTTTCCCGCCTCCCCCGCTCCTCTCCCCCTCACTTCCGGTTTCCGCCTCCCACTTCCGGGTTTCCGACTCCCACTTCCGGGTTCCAACAAATCCCCTCCCCCGCCCTCCCCAAACACTTTTTTACACCCTTTCACCCCCTCGCACGCCTTTTCCCGCCTCCCCCGCTCCTCTCCCCCTCACTTCCGGTTTCCGCCTCCCACTTCCGGGTTTCCGACTCCCACTTCCGGGTTCCAACAAATCCCCTCCCCCGCCCTCCCCAAACACTTTTTTACACCGTTTCACCCCCTCGGACGCCTTTTCCCGCCTCCCCCGCTCCTCTCCCCCTCACTTCCGGTTTCCGCCTCCCACTTCCGGGTTTCCGCCTCCCACTTCCGGGTTCCACCCAATCCCCTCCCCCGCCCTCCCCAAACACTTTTTGACACCGTTTCCCCCCCTCGGGCGCCTTTTCCCGCCTCCCCCGCTCCTCTCCCCCTCACTTCCGGTTTCGGCCTCCCACTTCCGGGTTTCCGCCTCCCACTTCCGGGTTCCACCCAATCCCCTCCCCCGCCCTCCCCACACACTTTTTGACACCGTTTCACCCCCTCGGACGCCTTTTCCCGCCTCCCCCGCTCCTCTCCCCCTCACTTCCGGTTTCCGCCTCCCACTTCCGGGTTTCCGCCTCCCACTTCCGGGTTCCACCCAATCCCCTCCCCCGCCCTCCCCAAACACTTTTTTACACCGTTTCACCCCCTCGGACGCCTTTTCCCGCCTCCCCCGCTCCTCTCCCCCTCACTTCCGGTTTCCGCCTCCCACTTCCGGGTTTCCGCCTCCCACTTCCGGGTTCCACCCAATCCCCTCCCCCGCCCTCCCCAAACACTTTTTTACACCGTTTCCCCCCCTCGGACGCCTTTTCCCGCCTCCCCCGCTCCTCTCCCCCTCACTTCCGGTTTTGGCCTCCCACTTCCGGGTTTCCGCCTCCCACTTCCGGGTTCCACCCAATCCCCTCCCCCGCCCTCCCCACACACTTTTTGAAACCGTTTCACCCCCTCGGGCGCCTTTTCCCGCCTCCCCCGCTCCTCTCCCCCTCACTTCCGGTTTCCGCCTCCCACTTCCGGGTTTCCGCCTCCCACTTCCGGGTTCCACCCAATCCCCTCCCCCGCCCTCCCCAAGCACTTTTTTACACCGTTTCACCCCCTCGGACGCCTTTTCCCGCCTCCCCCGCTCCTCTCCCCCTCACTTCCGGTTTCCGCCTCCCACTTCCGGGTTTCCGCCTCCCACTTCCGGGTTCCAACAAATCCCCTCCCCCGCCCTCCCCAAGCACTTTTTTACACCGTTTCACCCCCCTCGGGCGCCTTTTCCCGCCTCCCCCGCTCCTCTCCCCCTCACTTCCGGTTTCGGCCTCCCACTTCCGGGTTTCCGCCTCCCACTTCCGGGTTCCACCCAATCCCCTCCCCCGCCCTCCCCAAACACTTTTTGACACCGTTTCACCCCCTCGGACGCCTTTTCCCGCCTCCCCCGCTCCTCTCCCCCTCACTTCCGGTTTCCGCCTCCCACTTCCGGGTTTCCGCCTCCCACTTCCGGGTTCCAACAAATCCCCTCCCCCGCCCTCCCCAAACACTTTTTTACACCGTTTCACCCCCTCGGACGCCTTTTCCCGCCTCCCCCGCTCCTCTCCCCCTCACTTCCGGTTTCGGCCTCCCACTTCCGGGTTTCCGCCTCCCACTTCCGTGTTCCACCCAATCCCCTCCCCCGCCCTCCCCAAACACTTTTTGAAACCGTTTCACCCCCCTCGGACGCCTTTTCCCGCCTCCCCCGCTCCTCTCCCCCTCACTTCCGGTTTCCGCCTCCCACTTCCGGGTTTCCGCCTCCCACTTCCGAGTTCCAACAAATCCCCTCCCCCGCCCTCCCCAAGCACTTTTTGACACCGTTTCACCCCCTCGGACGCCTTTTCCCGCCTCCCCCGCTCCTCTCCCCCTCACTTCCGGTTTCCGCCTCCCACTTCCGGGTTTCCGCCTCCCACTTCCGGGTTCCACCCAATCCCCTCCCCCGCCCTCCCCACACACTTTTTGAAACCGTTTCACCCCCTCGGACGCCTTTTCCCGCCTCCCCCGCTCCTCTCCCCCTCACTTCCGGTTTCCGCCTCCCACTTCCGGGTTTCCGCCTCCCACTTCCGGGTTCCACCCAATCCCCTCCCCCGCCCTCCCCAAGCACTTTTTTACACCGTTTCACCCCCTCGGACGCCTTTTCCCGCCTCCCCCGCTCCTCTCCCCCTCACTTCCGGTTTCCGCCTCCCACTTCCGGGTTTCCGCCTCCCACTTCCGGGTTCCAACAAATCCCCTCCCCCGCCCTCCCCAAACACTTTTTTACACCGTTTCACCCCCTCGGACGCCTTTTCCCGCCTCCCCCGCTCCTCTCCCCCTCACTTCCGGTTTCCGCCTCCCACTTCCGGGTTTCCGCCTCCCACTTCCGGGTTCCAACAAATCCCCTCCCCCGCCCTCCCCAAACACTTTTTGACACCGTTTCACCCCCTCGGACGCCTTTTCCCGCCTCCCCCGCTCCTCTCCCCCTCACTTCCGGTTTCCGCCTCCCACTTCCGGGTTTCCGCCTCCCACTTCCGGGTTCCAACAAATCCCCTCCCCCGCCCTCCCCAAACACTTTTTGACACCGTTTCACCCCCTCGGGCGCCTTTTCCCGCCTCCCCCGCTCCTCTCCCCCTCACTTCCGGTTTCCGCCTCCCACTTCCGGGTTTCCGCCTCCCACTTCCGGGTTCCAACAAATCCCCTCCCCGCCCTCCCCACACACTTTTTTACACCCTTTCACCCCCTCGCGCGCCTTTTCCCGCCTCCCCCGCTCCTCTCCCCCTCACTTCCGGTTTCCGCCTCCCACTTCCGGGTTTCCGCCTCCCACTTCCGGGTTCCAACAAATCCCCTCACTGCCCTCCCCAAACACTTTTTTACACCCTTTCACCCCCTCGCACGCCTTTTCCCGCCTCCCCCGCTCCTCTCCCCCTCACTTCCGGTTTCCGCCTCCCACTTCCGGGTTTCCGCCTCCCACTTCCGGGTTCCAACAAATCCCCTCCCCGCTCTCCCCAAACACTTTTTTACACCCTTTCACCCCCTCGCGCGCCTTTTCCCGCCTCCCCCGCTCCTCTCCCCCTCACTTCCGGTTTCCGCCTCCCACTTCCGGGTTTCCGCCTCCCACTTCCGGGTTCCACCCAATCCCCTCCCCCGCCCTCCCCACACACTTTTTGAAACCGTTTCACCCCCTCGGACGCCTTTTCCCGCCTCCCCCGCTCCTCTCCCCCTCACTTCCGGTTTCGGCATCCCACTTCCGGGTTTCCGCCTCCCACTTCCGGGTTCCAACAAATCCCCTCCCCCGCCCTCCCCAAACACTTTTTGACACCGTTTCCCCCCCTCGGACGCCTTTTCCCGCCTCCCCCGCTCCTCTCCCCCTCACTTCCGGTTTCCGCCTCCCACTTCCGGGTTTCCGCCTCCCACTTCCGGGTTCCAACAAATCCCCTCCCCGCCCTCCCAAACACTTTTTTACACCGTTTCACCCCCTCGCACGCCTTTTCCCGCCTCCCCCGCTCCTCTCCCCTCACTTCCGGTTTCCGCCTCCTACTTCCGGGTTTCCGCCTTCCACTTCCGGGTTCCACCCAATCCCCTCCCCCGCCCTCCCCAAACACTTTTTGACACCGTTTCACCCCCTCGGACGCCTTTTCCCGCCTCCCCCGCTCCTCTCCCCCTCACTTCCGGTTTCCGCCTCCCACTTCCGGGTTTCCGCCTCCCACTTCCGGGTTCCAACAAATCCCCTCCCCGCCCTCCCCAAACACTTTTTTACACCCTTTCACCCCCTCGCGCGCCTTTTCCCGCCTCCCCCGCTCCTCTCCCCCTCACTTCCGGTTTCCGCCTCCCACTTCCGGGTTTCCGACTCCCACTTCCGGGTTCCAACAAATCCCCTCCCCCGCCCTCCCCAAACACTTTTTTACACCCTTTCACCCCCTCGCACGCCTTTTCCCGCCTCCCCCGCTCCTCTCCCCCTCACTTCCGGTTTCCGCCTCCCACTTCCGGGTTTCCGCCTCCCACTTCCGGGTTCCAACAAATCCCCTCCCCGCCCTCCCCAAACACTTTTTTACACCGTTTCTCCCCCTCGGACGCCTTTTCCCGCCTCCCCCGCTCCTCTCCCCCTCACTTCCGGTTTCCGCCTCCCACTTCCGGGTTTACGACTCCCACTTCCGGGTTCCAACAAATCCCCTCCCCGCCCTCCCCAAACACTTTTTTACGCCGTTTCACCCCCTCGGGCGCCTTTTCCCGCCTCCCCCGCTCCTCTCCCCCTCACTTCCGGTTTCCGCCTCCCACTTCCGGGTTTCCGCCTCCCACTTCCGGGTTTCCGACTCCCACTTCCGGGTTCCAACAAATCCCCTCCCCGCCCTCCCCAAACACTTTTTTACACCGTTTCTCCCCCTCGCACGCCTTTTCCCGCCTCCCCCGCTCCTCTCCCCCTCACTTCCGGTTTCCGCCTCCCACTTCCGGGTTTCCGCCTCCCACTTCCGGGTTCCAACAAATCCCCTCCCCCGCCCTCCCCAAACACTTTTTGACACCGTTTCACCCCCTCGGACGCCTTTTCCCGCCTCCCCCGCTCCTCTCCCCCTCACTTCCGGTTTCCGCCTCCCACTTCCGGGTTTACGACTCCCACTTCCGGGTTCCAACAAATCCCCTCCCCCGCCCTCCCCAAACACTTTTTTACACCGTTTCCCCCCCTCGGGCGCCTTTTCCCGCCTCCCCCGCTCCTCTCCCCCTCACTTCCGGTTTCCGCCTCCCACTTCCGGGTTTCCGACTCCCACTTCCGGGTTCCAACAAATCCCCTCCCCGCCCTCCCCAAACACTTTTTTACACCCTTTCACCCCCTCGCGCGCCTTTTCCCGCCTCCCCCGCTCCTCTCCCCCTCACTTCCGGTTTCCGCCTCCCACTTCCGGGTTTCCGCCTCCCACTTCCGGGTTCCACCCAATCCCCTCCCCCGCCCTCCCCAAACACTTTTTGACACCGTTTCACCCCCTCGGACGCCTTTTCCCGCCTCCCCCGCTCCTCTCCCCCTCACTTCCGGTTTCGGCCTCCCACTTCCGGGTTTCCGACTCCCACTTCCGGGTTCCACCCAATCCCCTCCCCCGCCCTCCCCACACACTTTTTGAAACCGTTTCACCCCCTCGGACGCCTTTTCCCGCCTCCCCCGCTCCTCTCCCCCTCACTTCCGGTTTCCGCCTCCCACTTCCGGGTTTCCGCCTCCCACTTCCGGGTTCCACCCAATCCCCTCCCCCGCCCTCCCCAAACACTTTTTGACACCGTTTCACACCCTCGGGCGCCTTTTCCCGCCTCCCCCGCTCCTCTCCCCCTCACTTCCGGTTTCCGCCTCCCACTTCCGGGTTTCCGCCTCCCACTTCCGGGTTCCACCCAATCCCCTCCCCCGCCCTCCCCAAACACTTTTTGACACCGTTTCACCCCCTCGGACGCCTTTTCCCGCCTCCCCCGCTCCTCTCCCCCTCACTTCCGGTTTCCGCCTCCCACTTCCGGGTTTCCGCCTCCCACTTCCGGGTTCCAACAAATCCCCTCCCCCGCCCTCCCCAAACACTTTTTGACACCGTTTCACCCCCTCGGACGCCTTTTCCCGCCTCCCCTGCTCCTCTCCCCCTCACTTCCGGTTTCGGCATCCCACTTCCGGGTTTCCGCCTCCCACTTCCGGGTTCCAACAAATCCCCTCCCCCGCCCTCCCCAAACACTTTTTTACACCGTTTCACCCCCTCGGGCGCCTTTTCCCGCCTCCCCCGCTCCTCTCCCCCTCACTTCCGGTTTCCGCCTCCCACTTCCGGGTTTCCGCCTCCCACTTCCGGGTTCCAACAAATCCCCTCACTGCCCTCCCCAAACACTTTTTTACACCCTTTCACCCCCTCGCACGCCTTTTCCCGCCTCCCCCGCTCCTCTCCCCCTCACTTCCGGTTTCCGCCTCCCACTTCCGGGTTTCCGACTCCCACTTCCGGGTTCCAACAAATCCCCTCCCCGCTCTCCCCAAACACTTTTTTACACCCTTTCACCCCCTCGCGCGCCTTTTCCCGCCTCCCCCGCTCCTCTCCCCCTCACTTCCGGTTTCCGCCTCCCACTTCCGGGTTTCCGCCTCCCACTTCCGGGTTCCACCCAATCCCCTCCCCCGCCCTCCCCAAACACTTTTTGACACCGTTTCACCCCCTCGGACGCCTTTTCCCGCCTCCCCCGCTCCTCTCCCCCTCACTTCCGGTTTCGGCATCCCACTTCCGGGTTTCCGCCTCCCACTTCCGGGTTCCAACAAATCCCCTCCCCCGCCCTCCCCAAACACTTTTTGACACCGTTTCCCCCCCTCGGGCGCCTTTTCCCGCCTCCCCCGCTCCTCTCCCCCTCACTTCCGGTTTCGGCCTCCCACTTCCGGGTTTCCGCCTCCCACTTCCGGGTTCCAACAAATCCCCTCCCCGCCCTCCCCAAACACTTTTTTACACCGTTTCACCCCCTCGCACGCCTTTTCCCGCCTCCCCCGCTCCTCTCCCCCTCACTTCCGGTTTCCGCCTCCCACTTCCGGGTTTCCGCCTTCCACTTCCGGGTTCCACCCAATCCCCTCCCCCGCCCTCCCCAAACACTTTTTGACACCGTTTCACCCCCTCGGACGCCTTTTCCCGCCTCCCCCGCTCCTCTCCCCCTCACTTCCGGTTTCCGCCTCCCACTTCCGGGTTTCCGCCTCCCACTTCCGGGTTCCAACAAATCCCCTCCCCGCCCTCCCCAAACACTTTTTTACACCCTTTCACCCCCTCGCGCGCCTTTTCCCGCCTCCCCCGCTCCTCTCCCCCTCACTTCCGGTTTCCGCCTCCCACTTCCGGGTTTCCGACTCCCACTTCCGGGTTCCAACAAATCCCCTCCCCCGCCCTCCCCAAACACTTTTTTACACCCTTTCACCCCCTCGCACGCCTTTTCCCGCCTCCCCCGCTCCTCTCCCCCTCACTTCCGGTTTCCGCCTCCCACTTCCGGGTTTCCGCCTCCCACTTCCGGGTTCCAACAAATCCCCTCCCCGCCCTCCCCAAACACTTTTTTACACCGTTTCCCCCCCTCGGACGCCTTTTCCCGCCTCCCCCGCTCCTCTCCCCCTCACTTCCGGTTTCCGCCTCCCACTTCCGGGTTTACGACTCCCACTTCCGGGTTCCAACAAATCCCCTCCCCCGCCCTCCCCAAACACTTTTTTACGCCGTTTCACCCCCTCGGGCGCCTTTTCCCGCCTCCCCCGCTCCTCTCCCCCTCACTTCCGGTTTCGGCCTCCCACTTCCGGGTTTCCGACTCCCACTTCCGGGTTCCAACAAATCCCCTCCCCGCCCTCCCCAAACACTTTTTTACACCCTTTCACCCCCTCGCGCGCCTTTTCCCGCCTCCCCCGCTCCTCTCCCCCTCACTTCCGGTTTCCGCCTCCCACTTCCGGGTTTCCGCCTCCCACTTCCGGGTTCCAACAAATCCCCTCCCCCGCCCTCCCCAAACACTTTTTTACACCGTTTCACCCCCTCGGACGCCTTTTCCCGCCTCCCCCGCTCCTCTCCCCCTCACTTCCGGTTTCGGCCTCCCACTTCCGGGTTTCCGCCTCCCACTTCCGGGTTCCACCCAATCCCCTCCCCCGCCCTCCCCACACACTTTTTGAAACCGTTTCACCCCCTCGGACGCCTTTTCCCGCCTCCCCCGCTCCTCTCCCCCTCACTTCCGGTTTCCGCCTCCCACTTCCGGGTTTCCGCCTCCCACTTCCGGGTTCCACCCAATCCCCTCCCCCGCCCTCCCCAAACACTTTTTGACACCGTTTCCCCCCCTCGGACGCCTTTTCCCGCCTCCCCCGCTCCTCTCCCCCTCACTTCCGGTTTCCGCCTCCCACTTCCGGGTTTCCGCCTCCCACTTCCGGGTTCCACCCAATCCCCTCCCCCGCCCTCCCCAAACACTTTTTGACACCGTTTCACCCCCTCGGACGCCTTTTCCCGCCTCCCCCGCTCCTCTCCCCCTCACTTCCGGTTTCGGCATCCCACTTCCGGGTTTCCGCCTCCCACTTCCGGGTTCCAACAAATCCCCTCCCCCGCCCTCCCCAAACACTTTTTGACACCGTTTCCCCCCCTCGGACGCCTTTTCCCGCCTCCCCCGCTCCTCTCCCCCTCACTTCCGGTTTCCGCCTCCCACTTCCGGGTTTCCGCCTCCCACTTCCGGGTTCGACCCAATCCCCTCCCCCGCCCTCCCCACACACTTTTTGAAACCGTTTCACCCCCTCGGACGCCTTTTCCCGCCTCCCCCGCTCCTCTCCCCCTCACTTCCGGTTTCCGACTCCCACTTCCGGGTTTCCGCCTCCCACTTCCGGGTTCCACCCAATCCCCTCCCCCGCCCTCCCCAAACACTTTTTTACACCGTTTCACCCCCTCGGACGCCTTTTCCCGCCTCCCCCGCTCCTCTCCCCCTCACTTCCGGTTTCCGCCTCCCACTTCCGGGTTTCCGCCTCCCACTTCCGGGTTCCACCCAATCCCCTCCCCCGCCCTCCCCACACATTTTTTGAAACCGTTTCACCCCCTCGGACGCCTTTTCCCGCCTCCCCCGCTCCTCTCCCCCTCACTTCCGGTTTCCGCCTCCCACTTCCGGGTTTCCGCCTCCCACTTCCGGGTTCCACCCAATCCCCTCCCCCGCCCTCCCCAAACACTTTTTGACACCGTTTCCCCCCCTCGGACGCCTTTTCCCGCCTCCCCCGCTCCTCTCCCCCTCACTTCCGGTTTCGGCCTCCCACTTCCGGGTTTCCGCCTCCCACTTCCGGGTTCCACCCAATCCCCTCCCCCGCCCTCCCCAAACACTTTTTGAAACCGTTTCACCCCCTCGGACGCCTTTTCCCGCCTCCCCCGCTCCTCTCCCCCTCACTTCCGGTTTCCGCCTCCCACTTCCGGGTTTCCGCCTCCCACTTCCGGGTTCCAACAAATCCCCTCCCCCGCCCTCCCCAAACACTTTTTTACACCGTTTCACCCCCTCGGACGCCTTTTCCCGCCTCCCCCGCTCCTCTCCCCCTCACTTCCGGTTTCCGCCTCCCACTTCCGGGTTTCCGCCTCCAACTTCCGGGTTCCAACAAATCCCCTCCCCCGCCCTCCCCAAACACTTTTTGACACCGTTTCCCCCCCTCGGACGCCTTTTCCCGCCTCCCCCGCTCCTCTCCCCCTCACTTCCGGTTTCGGCCTCCCACTTCCGGGTTTCCGCCTCCCACTTCCGGGTTCCACCCAATCCCCTCCCCCGCCCTCCCCACACACTTTTTGAAACCGTTTCACCCCCTCGGGCGCCTTTTCCCGCCTCCCCCGCTCCTCTCCCCCTCACTTCCGGTTTCCGACTCCCACTTCCGGGTTTCCGCCTCCCACTTCCGGGTTCCACCCAATCCCCTCCCCCGCCCTCCCCAAACACTTTTTTACACCGTTTCACCCCCTCGGACGCCTTTTCCCGCCTCCCCCGCTCCTCTCCCCCTCACTTCCGGTTTCCGCCTCCCACTTCCGGGTTTCCGCCTCCCACTTCCGGGTTCCACCCAATCCCCTCCCCCGCCCTCCCCACACATTTTTTGAAACCGTTTCACCCCCTCGGACGCCTTTTCCCGCCTCCCCCGCTCCTCTCCCCCTCACTTCCGGTTTCCGCCTCCCACTTCCGGGTTTCCGCCTCCCACTTCCGGGTTCCACCCAATCCCCTCCCCCGCCCTCCCCAAACACTTTTTGACACCGTTTCCCCCCCTCGGACGCCTTTTCCCGCCTCCCCCGCTCCTCTCCCCCTCACTTCCGGTTTCCGCCTCCCACTTCCGGGTTTCCGCCTCCCACTTCCGGGTTCCAACAAATCCCCTCCCCCGCCCTCCCCAAACACTTTTTTACACCGTTTCACCCCCTCGGACGCCTTTTCCCGCCTCCCCCGCTCCTCTCCCCCTCACTTCCGGTTTCCGCCTCCCACTTCCGGGTTTCCGCCTCCAACTTCCGGGTTCCAACAAATCCCCTCCCCCGCCCTCCCCAAACACTTTTTGAAACCGTTTCCCCCCCTCGGACGCCTTTTCCCGCCTCCCCCGCTCCTCTCCCCCTCACTTCCGGTTTCCGCCTCCCACTTCCGGGTTTCCGCCTCCCACTTCCGGGTTCCACCCAATCCCCTCCCCCGCCCTCCCCACACACTTTTTGAAACCGTTTCACCCCCTCGGGCGCCTTTTCCCGCCTCCCCCGCTCCTCTCCCCCTCACTTCCGGTTTCCGCCTCCCACTTCCGGGTTTCCGCCTCCCACTTCCGGGTTCCACCCAATCCCCTCCCCCGCCCTCCCCAAGCACTTTTTTACACCGTTTCACCCCCTCGGACGCCTTTTCCCGCCTCCCCCGCTCCTCTCCCCCTCACTTCCGGTTTCCGCCTCCCACTTCCGGGTTTCCGCCTCCCACTTCCGGGTTCCAACAAATCCCCTCCCCGCCCTCCCGAAACACTTTTTTACACCGTTTCACCCCTCGGACGCCTTTTCCCGCCTCCCCCGCTCCTCTCCCCCTCACTTCCGGTTTCCGCCTCCCACTTCCGGGTTTCCGCCTCCCACTTCCGGGTTCCAACAAATCCCCTCCCCCGCCCTCCCGAAACACTTTTTTACACCGTTTCACCCCTCGGACGCCTTTTCCCGCCTCCCCCGCTCCTCTCCCCCTCACTTCCGGTTTCCGCCTCCCACTTCCGGGTTTCCGCCTCCCACTTCCGGGTTCCAACAAATCCCCTCCCCCGCCCTCCCCAAACACTTTTTTACACCGTTTCACCCCCCTCGGACGCCTTTTCCCGCCTCCCCCGCTCCTCTCCCCCTCACTTCCGGTTTCCGCCTCCCACTTCCGGGTTTCCGCCTCCCACTTCCGGGTTCCAACAAATCCCCTCCCCCGCCCTCCCCAAGCACTTTTTTACACCGTTTCACCCCCCTCGGGCGCCTTTTCCCGCCTCCCCCGCTCCTCTCCCCCTCACTTCCGGTTTCGGCCTCCCACTTCCGGGTTTCCGACTCCCACTTCCGGGTTCCAACAAATCCCCTCCCCCGCCCTCCCCAAACACTTTTTGAAACCGTTTCACCCCCTCGGACGCCTTTTCCCGCCTCCCCCGCTCCTCTCCCCCTCACTTCCGGTTTCCGCCTGCCACTTCCGGGTTTCCGCCTCCCACTTCCGGGTTCCAACAAATCCCCTCCCCCGCCCTCCCCAAACACTTTTTGAAACCGTTTCACCCCCCTCGGACGCCTTTTCCCGCCTCCCCCGCTCCTCTCCCCCTCACTTCCGGTTTCGGCCTCCCACTTCCGGGTTTCCGCCTCCCACTTCCGGGTTCCAACAAATCCCCTCCCCCGCCCTCCCCAAGCACTTTTTGACACCGTTTCACCCCCTCGGACGCCTTTTCCCGCCTCCCCCGCTCCTCTCCCCCTCACTTCCGGTTTCCGCCTCCCACTTCCGGGTTTCCGCCTCCCACTTCCGGGTTCCACCCAATCCCCTCCCCCGCCCTCCCCACACACTTTTTGAAACCGTTTCACCCCCTCGGACGCCTTTTCCCGCCTCCCCCGCTCCTCTCCCCCTCACTTCCGGTTTCCGCCTCCCACTTCCGGGTTTCCGCCTCCCACTTCCGGGTTCCACCCAATCCCCTCCCCCGCCCTCCCCAAACACTTTTTGACACCGTTTCCCCCCCTCGGACGCCTTTTCCCGCCTCCCCCGCTCCTCTCCCCCTCACTTCCGGTTTCCGCCTCCCACTTCCGGGTTTCCGCCTCCCACTTCCGGGTTCCACCCAATCCCCTCCCCCGCCCTCCCCAAACACTTTTTGACACCGTTTCACCCCCTCGGACGCCTTTTCCCGCCTCCCCCGCTCCTCTCCCCCTCACTTCCGGTTTCGGCATCCCACTTCCGGGTTTCCGCCTCCCACTTCCGGGTTCCAACAAATCCCCTCCCCCGCCCTCCCCAAACACTTTTTGACACCGTTTCACCCCCTCGGACGCCTTTTCCCGCCTCCCCTGCTCCTCTCCCCCTCACTTCCGGTTTCGGCATCCCACTTCCGGGTTTCCGCCTCCCACTTCCGGGTTCGACCCAATCCCCTCCCCCGCCCTCCCCACACACTTTTTGAAACCGTTTCACCCCCTCGGACGCCTTTTCCCGCCTCCCCCGCTCCTCTCCCCCTCACTTCCGGTTTCCGACTCCCACTTCCGGGTTTCCGCCTCCCACTTCCGGGTTCCACCCAATCCCCTCCCCCGCCCTCCCCAAACACTTTTTTACACCGTTTCACCCCCTCGGACGCCTTTTCCCGCCTCCCCCGCTCCTCTCCCCCTCACTTCCGGTTTCCGCCTCCCACTTCCGGGTTTCCGCCTCCCACTTCCGGGTTCCACCCAATCCCCTCCCCCGCCCTCCCCACACACTTTTTGAAACCGTTTCACCCCCTCGGGCGCCTTTTCCCGCCTCCCCCGCTCCTCTCCCCCTCACTTCCGGTTTCCGCCTCCCACTTCCGGGTTTCCGCCTCCCACTTCCGGGTTCCACCCAATCCCCTCCCCCGCCCTCCCCAAACACTTTTTGACACCGTTTCCCCCCCTCGGACGCCTTTTCCCGCCTCCCCCGCTCCTCTCCCCCTCACTTCCGGTTTCCGCCTCCCACTTCCGGGTTTCCGCCTCCCACTTCCGGGTTCCAACAAATCCCCTCCCCCGCCCTCCCCAAACACTTTTTTACACCGTTTCACCCCCTCGGACGCCTTTTCCCGCCTCCCCCGCTCCTCTCCCCCTCACTTCCGGTTTCCGCCTCCCACTTCCGGGTTTCCGCCTCCCACTTCCGGGTTCCAACAAATCCCCTCCCCCGCCCTCCCCAAACACTTTTTGAAACCGTTTCCCCCCCTCGGACGCCTTTTCCCGCCTCCCCCGCTCCTCTCCCCCTCACTTCCGGTTTCGGCCTCCCACTTCCGGGTTTCCGCCTCCCACTTCCGGGTTCCACCCAATCCCCTCCCCCGCCCTCCCCACACACTTTTTGAAACCGTTTCACCCCCTCGGGCGCCTTTTCCCGCCTCCCCCGCTCCTCTCCCCCTCACTTCCGGTTTCCGACTCCCACTTCCGGGTTTCCGCCTCCCACTTCCGGGTTCCACCCAATCCCCTCCCCCGCCCTCCCCAAGCACTTTTTTACACCGTTTCACCCCCTCGGACGCCTTTTCCCGCCTCCCCCGCTCCTCTCCCCCTCACTTCCGGTTTCCGCCTCCCACTTCCGGGTTTCCGCCTCCCACTTCCGGGTTCCAACAAATCCCCTCCCCCGCCCTCCCGAAACACTTTTTTACACCGTTTCACCCCTCGGACGCCTTTTCCCGCCTCCCCCGCTCCTCTCCCCCTCACTTCCGGTTTCCGCCTCCCACTTCCGGGTTTCCGCCTCCCACTTCCGGGTTCCAACAAATCCCCTCCCCCGCCCTCCCGAAACACTTTTTTACACCGTTTCACCCCTCGGACGCCTTTTCCCGCCTCCCCCGCTCCTCTCCCCCTCACTTCCGGTTTCCGCCTCCCACTTCCGGGTTTCCGCCTCCCACTTCCGGGTTCCAACAAATCCCCTCCCCCGCCCTCCCCAAACACTTTTTTACACCGTTTCACCCCCCTCGGGCGCCTTTTCCCGCCTCCCCCGCTCCTCTCCCCCTCACTTCCGGTTTCCGCCTCCCACTTCCGGGTTTCCGCCTCCCACTTCCGGGTTCCAACAAATCCCCTCCCCCGCCCTCCCCAAACACTTTTTGAAACCGTTTCACCCCCTCGGACGCCTTTTCCCGCCTCCCCCGCTCCTCTCCCCCTCACTTCCGGTTTCCGCCTCCCACTTCCGGGTTTCCGCCTCCCACTTCCGGGTTCCAACAAATCCCCTCCCCCGCCCTCCCCAAACACTTTTTGAAACCGTTTCACCCCCCTCGGACGCCTTTTCCCGCCTCCCCCGCTCCTCTCCCCCTCACTTCCGGTTTCGGCCTCCCACTTCCGGGTTTCCGCCTCCCACTTCCGGGTTCCAACAAATCCCCTCCCCCGCCCTCCCCAAGCACTTTTTGACACCGTTTCACCCCCTCGGACGCCTTTTCCCGCCTCCCCCGCTCCTCTCCCCCTCACTTCCGGTTTCCGCCTCCCACTTCCGGGTTTCCGCCTCCCACTTCCGGGTTCCAACAAATCCCCTCCCCGCCCTCCCCAAACACTTTTTTACACCGTTTCACCCCCTCGGACGCCTTTTCCCGCCTCCCCCGCTCCTCTCCCCCTCACTTCCGGTTTCCGCCTCCCACTTCCGGGTTTCCGCCTCCCACTTCCGGGTTCCAACAAATCCCCTCCCCCGCCCTCCCCAAACACTTTTTTACACCGTTTCCCCCCCTCGGACGCCTTTTCCGCCTCCCCCGCTCCTCTCCCCCTCACTTCCGGTTTCGGCCTCCCACTTCCGGGTTTCCGCCTCCCACTTCCGGGTTCCACCCAATCCCCTCCCCCGCCCTCCCCACACACTTTTTGAAACCGTTTCACCCCCTCGGGCGCCTTTTCCCGCCTCCCCCGCTCCTCTCCCCCTCACTTCCGGTTTCCGCCTCCCACTTCCGGGTTTCCGCCTCCCACTTCCGGGTTCCACCCAATCCCCTCCCCCGCCCTCCCCAAACACTTTTTTACACCGTTTCACCCCCTCGGACGCCTTTTCCCGCCTCCCCCGCTCCTCTCCCCCTCACTTCCGGTTTCCGCCTCCCACTTCCGGGTTTCCGCCTCCCACTTCCGGGTTCCACCCAATCCCCTCCCCCGCCCTCCCCAAACACTTTTTTACACCCTTTCACCCCCTCGGGCGCCTTTTCCCGCCTCCCCCGCTCCTCTCCCCCTCACTTCCGGTTTCGGCCTCCCACTTCCGGGTTTCCGCCTCCCACTTCCGGGTTCCAACAAATCCCCTCCCCGCCCTCCCCACACACTTTTTTACACCCTTTCACCCCCTCGCGCGCCTTTTCCCGCCTCCCCCGCTCCTCTCCCCCTCACTTCCGGTTTCCGCCTCCCACTTCCGGGTTTCCGCCTCCCACTTCCGGGTTCCACCCAATCCCCTCACTGCCCTCCCCAAACACTTTTTTACACCGTTTCACCCCCTCGGACGCCTTTTCCCGCCTCCCTTGCTCCTCTCCCCCTCACTTCCGGTTTCCGCCTCCCACTTCCGGGTTTCCGCCTCCCACTTCCGGGTTCCAACAAATCCCCTCCCCGCCCTCCCCAAACACTTTTTTACACCCTTTCACCCCCTCGCGCGCCTTTTCCCGCCTCCCCCGCTCCTCTCCCCCTCACTTCCGGTTTCTGCCTCCCACTTCCGGGTTTCCGCCTCCCACTTCCGGGTTCCAACAAATCCCCTCCCCGCCCTCCCCAAACACTTTTTGACACCGTTTCACCCCCTCGCGCGCCTTTTCCCGCCTCCCCCGCTCCTCTCCCCCTCACTTCCGGTTTCCGCCTCCCACTTCCGGGTTTCCGCCTCCCACTTCCGGGTTCCACCCAATCCCCTCACTGCCCTCCCCAAACACTTTTTGACACCGTTTCACCCCCTCGGACGCCTTTTCCCGCCTCCCCCGCTCCTCTCCCCCTCACTTCCGGTTTCCGCCTCCCACTTCCGGGTTTCCGCCTCCCACTTCCGGGTTCCAACAAATCCCCTCCCCGCCCTCCCCAAACACTTTTTTACACCGTTTCACCCCCTCGCGCGCCTTTTCCCGCCTCCCCCGCTCCTCTCCCCCTCACTTCCGGTTTCCGCCTCCCACTTCCGGGTTTCCGCCTCCCACTTCCGGGTTCCAACAAATCCCCTCCCCGCCCTCCCCAAACACTTTTTTACACCCTTTCACCCCCTCGGGCGCCTTTTCCCGCCTCCCCCGCTCCTCTCCCCCTCACTTCCGGTTTCCGCCTCCCACTTCCGGGTTTCCGCCTCCCACTTCCGGGTTCCACCCAATCCCCTCCCCCGCCCTCCCCAAACACTTTTTTACACCCTTTCACCCCCTCGCGCGCCTTTTCCCGCCTCCCCCGCTCCTCTCCCCCTCACTTCCGGTTTCCGCCTCCCACTTCCGGGTTTCCGACTCCCACTTCCGGGTTCCAACAAATCCCCTCCCCGCCCTCCCCAAACACTTTTTTACACCCTTTCACCCCCTCGCACGCCTTTTCCCGCCTCCCTCGCTCCTCTCCCCCTCACTTCCGGTTTCCGCCTCCCACTTCCGGGTTTCCGCCTCCCACTTCCGGGTTCCAACAAATCCCCTCCCCGCCCTCCCCAAACACTTTTTTACACCCTTTCACCCCCTCGCACGCCTTTTCCCGCCTCCCCCGCTCCTCTCCCCCTCACTTCCGGTTTCCGCCTCCCACTTCCGGGTTTACGACTCCCACTTCCGAGTTCCAACAAATCCCCTCCCCGCCCTCCCCAAACACTTTTTTACGCCGTTTCACCCCCTCGGGCGCCTTTTCCCGCCTCCCCCGCTCCTCTCCCCCTCACTTCCGGTTTCCGCCTCCCACTTCCGGGTTTCCGCCTCCCACTTCCGGGTTCCAACAAATCCCCTCCCCGCCCTCCCCAAACACTTTTTTACGCCGTTTCACCCCCTCGCACGCCTTTTCCCGCCTCCCCCGCTCCTCTCCCCCTCACTTCCGGTTTCCGCCTCCCACTTCCGGGTTTACGACTCCCACTTCCGGGTTCCAACAAATCCCCTCCCCCGCCCTCCCCAAACACTTTTTGAAACCGTTTCACCCCCTCGCGCGCCTTTTCCCGCCTCCCCCGCTCCTCTCCCCCTCACTTCCGGTTTCCGCCTCCCACTTCCGGGTTTCCGCCTCCCACTTCCGGGTTCCACCCAATCCCCTCCCCCGCCCTCCCCAAACACTTTTTGACACCGTTTCACCCCCTCGCACGCCTTTTCCCGCCTCCCCCGCTCCTCTCCCCCTCACTTCCGGTTTCCGCCTCCCACTTCCGGGTTTCCGCCTCCCACTTCCGGGTTCCACCCAATCCCCTCCCCCGCCCTCCCCAAACACTTTTTTACACCGTTTCACCCCCTCGGACGCCTTTTCCCGCCTCCCCCGCTCCTCTCCCCCTCACTTCCGGTTTCCGCCTCCCACTTCCGGGTTTCCGCCTCCCACTTCCGGGTTCCAACAAATCCCCTCCCCGCCCTCCCCAAACACTTTTTTACACCGTTTCACCCCCTCGCACGCCTTTTCCCGCCTCCCCCGCTCCTCTCCCCCTCACTTCCGGTTTCCGCCTCCCACTTCCGGGTTTCCGCCTCCCACTTCCGGGTTCCACCCAATCCCCTCCCCCGCCCTCCCCAAACACTTTTTTACACCGTTTCCCCCCCTCGGACGCCTTTTCCGCCTCCCCCGCTCCTCTCCCCCTCACTTCCGGTTTCGGCCTCCCACTTCCGGGTTTCCGCCTCCCACTTCCGGGTTCCACCCAATCCCCTCCCCCGCCCTCCCCACACACTTTTTGAAACCGTTTCACCCCCTCGGGCGCCTTTTCCCGCCTCCCCCGCTCCTCTCCCCCTCACTTCCGGTTTCGGCCTCCCACTTCCGGGTTTCCGCCTCCCACTTCCGGGTTCCACCCAATCCCCTCCCCCGCCCTCCCCAAGCACTTTTTTACACCGTTTCACCCCCTCGGACGCCTTTTCCCGCCTCCCCCGCTCCTCTCCCCCTCACTTCCGGTTTCCGCCTCCCACTTCCGGGTTTCCGCCTCCCACTTCCGGGTTCCACCCAATCCCCTCCCCCGCCCTCCCCAAACACTTTTTTACACCCTTTCACCCCCTCGGGCGCCTTTTCCCGCCTCCCCCGCTCCTCTCCCCCTCACTTCCGGTTTCGGCCTCCCACTTCCGGGTTTCCGCCTCCCACTTCCGGGTTCCAACAAATCCCCTCCCCGCCCTCCCCACACACTTTTTTACACCCTTTCACCCCCTCGCGCGCCTTTTCCCGCCTCCCCCGCTCCTCTCCCCCTCACTTCCGGTTTCCGCCTCCCACTTCCGGGTTTCCGCCTCCCACTTCCGGGTTCCAACAAATCCCCTCCCCGCCCTCCCCAAACACTTTTTTACACCTTTTCACCCCCTCGCGCGCCTTTTCCCGCCTCCCCCGCTCCTCTCCCCCTCACTTCCGGTTTCCGCCTCCCACTTCCGGGTTTCCGCCTCCCACTTCCGGGTTCCACCCAATCCCCTCACTGCCCTCCCCAAACACTTTTTGACACCGTTTCCCCCCCTCGGACGCCTTTTCCCGCCTCCCCCGCTCCTCTCCCCCTCACTTCCGGTTTCCGCCTCCCACTTCCGGGTTTCCGCCTCCCACTTCCGGGTTCCAACAAATCCCCTCCCCGCCCTCCCCAAACACTTTTTTACACCGTTTCACCCCCTCGGGCGCCTTTTCCCGCCTCCCCCGCTCCTCTCCCCCTCACTTCCGGTTTCCGCCTCCCACTTCCGGGTTTCCGCCTCCCACTTCCGGGTTCCAACAAATCCCCTCCCCGCCCTCCCCAAACACTTTTTTACACCCTTTCACCCCCTCGGGCGCCTTTTCCCGCCTCCCCCGCTCCTCTCCCCCTCACTTCCGGTTTCCGCCTCCCACTTCCGGGTTTCCGCCTCCCACTTCCGGGTTCCACCCAATCCCCTCCCCCGCCCTCCCCAAACACTTTTTTACACCCTTTCACCCCCTCGCGCGCCTTTTCCCGCCTCCCCCGCTCCTCTCCCCCTCACTTCCGGTTTCCGCCTCCCACTTCCGGGTTTACGACTCCCACTTCCGGGTTCCAACAAATCCCCTCCCCGCCCTCCCCAAACACTTTTTTACACCCTTTCACCCCCTCGCACGCCTTTTCCCGCCTCCCTCGCTCCTCTCCCCCTCACTTCCGGTTTCCGCCTCCCACTTCCGGGTTTCCGCCTCCCACTTCCGGGTTCCAACAAATCCCCTCCCCGCCCTCCCCAAACACTTTTTTACACCCTTTCACCCCCTCGCACGCCTTTTCCCGCCTCCCCCGCTCCTCTCCCCCTCACTTCCGGTTTCCGCCTCCCACTTCCGGGTTTACGACTCCCACTTCCGAGTTCCAACAAATCCCCTCCCCGCCCTCCCCAAACACTTTTTTACGCCGTTTCACCCCCTCGGGCGCCTTTTCCCGCCTCCCCCGCTCCTCTCCCCCTCACTTCCGGTTTCCGCCTCCCACTTCCGGGTTTCCGCCTCCCACTTCCGGGTTCCAACAAATCCCCTCCCCGCCCTCCCCAAACACTTTTTTACGCCGTTTCACCCCCTCGCACGCCTTTTCCCGCCTCCCCCGCTCCTCTCCCCCTCACTTCCGGTTTCCGCCTCCCACTTCCGGGTTTACGACTCCCACTTCCGGGTTCCAACAAATCCCCTCCCCCGCCCTCCCCAAACACTTTTTGAAACCGTTTCACCCCCTCGCGCGCCTTTTCCCGCCTCCCCCGCTCCTCTCCCCCTCACTTCCGGTTTCCGCCTCCCACTTCCGGGTTTCCGCCTCCCACTTCCGGGTTCCACCCAATCCCCTCCCCCGCCCTCCCCAAACACTTTTTGACACCGTTTCACCCCCTCGCACGCCTTTTCCCGCCTCCCCCGCTCCTCTCCCCCTCACTTCCGGTTTCCGCCTCCCACTTCCGGGTTTCCGCCTCCCACTTCCGGGTTCCACCCAATCCCCTCCCCCGCCCTCCCCACACACTTTTTGAAACCGTTTCACCCCCTCGGACGCCTTTTCCCGCCTCCCCCGCTCCTCTCCCCCTCACTTCCGGTTTCCGCCTCCCACTTCCGGGTTTACGACTCCCACTTCCGGGTTCCACCCAATCCCCTCCCCCGCCCTCCCCAAACACTTTTTGAAACCGTTTCCCCCCCTCGGACGCCTTTTCCCGCCTCCCCCGCTCCTCTCCCCCTCACTTCCGGTTTCCGCCTCCCACTTCCGGGTTTCCGCCTCCCACTTCCGGGTTCCACCCAATCCCCTCCCCCGCCCTCCCCAAACACTTTTTTACACCGTTTCCCCCCCTCGGACGCCTTTTCCCGCCTCCCCCGCTCCTCTCCCCCTCACTTCCGGTTTCGGCATCCCACTTCCGGGTTTCCGCCTCCCACTTCCGGGTTCCAACAAATCCCCTCCCCCGCCCTCCCCAAACACTTTTTGACACCGTTTCCCCCCCTCGGACGCCTTTTCCCGCCTCCCCTGCTCCTCTCCCCCTCACTTCCGGTTTCGGCCTCCCACTTCCGGGTTTCCGCCTCCCACTTCCGGGTTCCACCCAATCCCCTCCCCCGCCCTCCCCACACACTTTTTGAAACCGTTTCACCCCCTCGGACGCCTTTTCCCGCCTCCCCCGCTCCTCTCCCCCTCACTTCCGGTTTCCGCCTCCCACTTCCGGGTTTCCGCCTCCCACTTCCGGGTTCCACCCAAGCCCCTCCCCCGCCCTCCCCAAACACTTTTTTACACCGTTTCACCCCCTCGGACGCCTTTTCCCGCCTCCCCCGCTCCTCTCCCCCTCACTTCCGGTTTCCGCCTCCCACTTCCGGGTTTCCGCCTCCCACTTCCGGGTTCCAACAAATCCCCTCCCCCGCCCTCCCCAAACACTTTTTTACACCGTTTCCCCCCCTCGGACGCCTTTTCCCGCCTCCCCCGCTCCTCTCCCCCTCACTTCCGGTTTCCGCCTCCCACTTCCGGGTTTCCGCCTCCCACTTCCGGGTTCCAACAAATCCCCTCCCCCGCCCTCCCCACACACTTTTTGACACCGTTTCACCCCCTCGGACGCCTTTTCCCGCCTCCCCCGCTCCTCTCCCCCTCACTTCCGGTTTCGGCCTCCCACTTCCGGGTTTCCGCCTCCCACTTCCGGGTTCCAACAAATCCCCTCCCCCGCCCTCCCCAAACACTTTTTGACACCGTTTCCCCCCCTCGGGCGCCTTTTCCCGCCTCCCCCGCTCCTCTCCCCCTCACTTCCGGTTTCCGCCTCCCACTTCCGGGTTTCCGCCTCCCACTTCCGGGTTCCACCCAATCCCCTCCCCCGCCCTCCCCAAACACTTTTTGACACCGTTTCACCCCCTCGGGCGCCTTTTCCCGCCTCCCCCGCTCCTCTCCCCCTCACTTCCGGTTTCCGCCTCCCACTTCCGGGTTTCCGACTCCCACTTCCGGGTTCCAACAAATCCCCTCCCCCGCCCTCCCCAAACACTTTTTTACACCGTTTCCCCCCCTCGGACGCCTTTTCCCGCCTCCCCCGCTCCTCTCCCCCTCACTTCCGGTTTCCGCCTCCCACTTCCGGGTTTCCGCCTCCCACTTCCGGGTTCCACCCAATCCCCTCCCCCGCCCTCCCCACACACTTTTTGAAACCGTTTCACCCCCTCGGACGCCTTTTCCCGCCTCCCCCGCTCCTCTCCCCCTCACTTCCGGTTTCCGCCTCCCACTTCCGGGTTTCCGCCTCCCACTTCCGGGTTCCACCCAATCCCCTCCCCCGCCCTCCCCACACACTTTTTGAAACCGTTTCACCCCCTCGGACGCCTTTTCCCGCCTCCCCCGCTCCTCTCCCCCTCACTTCCGGTTTCGGCCTCCCACTTCCGGGTTTCCGCCTCCCACTTCCGGGTTCCACCCAATCCCCTCCCCCGCCCTCCCCAAACACTTTTTTACACCGTTTCACCCCCTCGGACGCCTTTTCCCGCCTCCCCCGCTCCTCTCCCCCTCACTTCCGGTTTCCGCCTCCCACTTCCGGGTTTCCGCCTCCCACTTCCGGGTTCCACCCAATCCCCTCCCCCGCCCTCCCCAAACACTTTTTTACACCGTTTCCCCCCCTCGGACGCCTTTTCCCGCCTCCCCCGCTCCTCTCCCCCTCACTTCCGGTTTCCGCCTCCCACTTCCGGGTTTCCGCCTCCCACTTCCTGGTTCCAACAAATCCCCTCCCCCGCCCTCCCCACACACTTTTTGACACCGTTTCACCCCCTCGGACGCCTTTTCCCGCCTCCCCCGCTCCTCTCCCCCTCACTTCCGGTTTCCGCCTCCCACTTCCGGGTTTCCGCCTCCCACTTCCGGGTTCCACCCAATCCCCTCCCCCGCCCTCCCCAAACACTTTTTTACACCGTTTCACCCCCTCGGACGCCTTTTCCCGCCTCCCCCGCTCCTCTCCCCCTCACTTCCGGTTTCCGCCTCCCACTTCCGGGTTTCCGCCTCCCACTTCCGGGTTCCACCCAATCCCCTCCCCCGCCCTCCCCAAACACTTTTTGACACCGTTTCCCCTCCTCGGACGCCTTTTCCCGCCTCCCCCGCTCCTCTCCCCCTCACTTCCGGTTTCGGCCTCCCACTTCCGGGTTTCCGCCTCCCACTTCCGGGTTCCACCCAATCCCCTCCCCCGCCCTCCCCAAACACTTTTTGACACCGTTTCACCCCCTCGGACGCCTTTTCCCGCCTCCCCCGCTCCTCTCCCCCTCACTTCCGGTTTCCGCCTCCCACTTCCGGGTTTCCGCCTCCCACTTCCGGGTTCCAACAAATCCCCTCCCCCGCCCTCCCCAAACACTTTTTGACACCGTTTCCCCCCCTCGGACGCCTTTTCCCGCCTCCCCCGCTCCTCTCCCCCTCACTTCCGGTTTCGGCCTCCCACTTCCGGGTTTCCGCCTTCCACTTCCGGGTTCCAACAAATCCCCTCCCCCGCCCTCCCCAAACACTTTTTGACACCGTTTCACCCCCTCGGACGCCTTTTCCCGCCTCCCCCGCTCCTCTCCCCCTCACTTCCGGTTTCGGCCTCCCACTTCCGGGTTTCCGCCTCCCACTTCCGGGTTCCACCCAATCCCCTCCCCCGCCCTCCCCAAACACTTTTTGACACCGTTTCACCCCCTCGGACGCCTTTTCCCGCCTCCCCCGCTCCTCTCCCCCTCACTTCTGGTTTCCGCCTCCCACTTCCGGGTTTCCGCCTCCCACTTCCGGGTTCCACCCAATCCCCTCCCCCGCCCTCCCCAAACACTTTTTTACACCGTTTCACCCCCTCGGACGCCTTTTCCCGCCTCCCCCGCTCCTCTCCCCCTCACTTCCGGTTTCCGCCTCCCACTTCCGGGTTTCCGCCTCCCACTTCCGGGTTCCACCCAATCCCCTCCCCCGCCCTCCCCAAACACTTTTTGACACCGTTTCACCCCCTCGGGCGCCTTTTCCCGCCTCCCCCGCTCCTCTCCCCCTCACTTCCGGTTTCGGCCTCCCACTTCCGGGTTTCCGCCTCCCACTTCCGGGTTCCACCCAATCCCCTCCCCCGCCCTCCCCAAACACTTTTTGACACCGTTTCACCCCCTCGGACGCCTTTTCCCGCCTCCCCCGCTCCTCTCCCCCTCACTTCCGGTTTCGGCCTCCCACTTCCGGGTTTCCGCCTCCCACTTCCGGGTTCCACCCAATCCCCTCCCCCGCCCTCCCCAAACACTTTTTGACACCGTTTCACCCCCTCGGGCGCCTTTTCCCGCCTCCCCCGCTCCTCTCCCCCTCACTTCCGGTTTCCGCCTCCCACTTCCGGGTTTCCGCCTCCCACTTCCGGGTTCCACCCAATCCCCTCCCCCGCCCTCCCCAAACACTTTTTTACACCGTTTCACCCCCCTCGGGCGCCTTTTCCCGCCTCCCCCGCTCCTCTCCCCCTCACTTCCGGTTTCCGCCTCCCACTTCCGGGTTTCCGCCTCCCACTTCCGGGTTCCAACAAATCCCCTCCCCGCCCTCCCCAAACACTTTTTTACACCCTTTCACCCCCTCGCGCGCCTTTTCCCGCCTCCCCCGCTCCTCTCCCCCTCACTTCCGGTTTCCGCCTCCCACTTCCGGGTTTCCGACTCCCACTTCCGGGTTCCAACAAATCCCCTCCCCCGCCCTCCCCAAACACTTTTTTACACCCTTTCACCCCCTCGCACGCCTTTTCCCGCCTCCCCCGCTCCTCTCCCCCTCACTTCCGGTTTCCGCCTCCCACTTCCGGGTTTCCGCCTCCCACTTCCGGGTTCCAACAAATCCCCTCCCCGCCCTCCCCAAACACTTTTTTACACCGTTTCCCCCCCTCGAACGCCTTTTCCCGCCTCCCCCGCTCCTCTCCCCCTCACTTCCGGTTTCCGCCTCCCACTTCCGGGTTTACGACTCCCACTTCCGGGTTCCAACAAATCCCCTCCCCGCCCTCCCCAAACACTTTTTTACGCCGTTTCACCCCCTCGGGCGCCTTTTCCCGCCTCCCCCGCTCCTCTCCCCCTCACTTCCGGTTTCCGCCTCCCACTTCCGGGTTTCCGCCTCCCACTTCCGGGTTTCCGACTCCCACTTCCGGGTTCCAACAAATCCCCTCCCCCGCCCTCCCCAAACACTTTTTTACACCGTTTCTCCCCCTCGCACGCCTTTTCCCGCCTCCCCCGCTCCTCTCCCCCTCACTTCCGGTTTCCGCCTCCCACTTCCGGGTTTCCGCCTCCCACTTCCGGGTTCCAACAAATCCCCTCCCCCGCCCTCCCCAAACACTTTTTGACACCGTTTCACCCCCTCGGACGCCTTTTCCCGCCTCCCCCGCTCCTCTCCCCCTCACTTCCGGTTTCCGCCTCCCACTTCCGGGTTTCCGCCTCCCACTTCCGGGTTCCACCCAATCCCCTCCCCCGCCCTCCCCAAACACTTTTTTACACCGTTTCACCCCCTCGGACGCCTTTTCCCGCCTCCCCCGCTCCTCTCCCCCTCACTTCCGGTTTCGGCCTCCCACTTCCGGGTTTCCGACTCCCACTTCCGGGTTCCAACAAATCCCCTCCCCGCCCTCCCCAAACACTTTTTTACACCCTTTCACCCCCTCGCGCGCCTTTTCCCGCCTCCCCCGCTCCTCTCCCCCTCACTTCCGGTTTCCGCCTCCCACTTCCGGGTTTCCGCCTCCCACTTCCGGGTTCCAACAAATCCCCTCCCCCGCCCTCCCCAAACACTTTTTGACACCGTTTCACCCCCTCGGACGCCTTTTCCCGCCTCCCCCGCTCCTCTCCCCCTCACTTCCGGTTTCGGCCTCCCACTTCCGGGTTTCCGCCTCCCACTTCCGGGTTCCACCCAATCCCCTCCCCCGCCCTCCCCACACACTTTTTGAAACCGTTTCACCCCCTCGGACGCCTTTTCCCGCCTCCCCCGCTTCTCTCCCCCTCACTTCCGGTTTCCGCCTCCCACTTCCGGGTTTCCGCCTCCCACTTCCGGGTTCCACCCAATCCCCTCCCCCGCCCTCCCCAAACACTTTTTGACACCGTTTCCCCCCCTCGGACGCCTTTTCCCGCCTCCCCCGCTCCTCTCCCCCTCACTTCCGGTTTCCGCCTCCCACTTCCGGGTTTCCGCCTCCCACTTCCGGGTTCCACCCAATCCCCTCCCCCGCCCTCCCCACACACTTTTTGAAACCGTTTCACCCCCTCGGACGCCTTTTCCCGCCTCCCCCGCTCCTCTCCCCCTCACTTCCGGTTTCCGACTCCCACTTCCGGGTTTCCGCCTCCCACTTCCGGGTTCCACCCAATCCCCTCCCCCGCCCTCCCCAAACACTTTTTTACACCGTTTCACCCCCTCGGACGCCTTTTCCCGCCTCCCCCGCTCCTCTCCCCCTCACTTCCGGTTTCCGCCTCCCACTTCCGGGTTTCCGCCTCCCACTTCCGGGTTCCACCCAATCCCCTCCCCCGCCCTCCCCACACATTTTTTGAAACCGTTTCACCCCCTCGGACGCCTTTTCCCGCCTCCCCCGCTCCTCTCCCCCTCACTTCCGGTTTCCGCCTCCCACTTCCGGGTTTCCGCCTCCCACTTCCGGGTTCCAACAAATCCCCTCCCCCGCCCTCCCCAAACACTTTTTTACACCGTTTCCCCCCCTCGGACGCCTTTTCCCGCCTCCCCCGCTCCTCTCCCCCTCACTTCCGGTTTCCGCCTCCCACTTCCGGGTTTCCGCCTCCCACTTCCGGGTTCCAACAAATCCCCTCCCCCGCCCTCCCCAAACACTTTTTGACACCGTTTCACCCCCTCGGACGCCTTTTCCCGCCTCCCCCGCTCCTCTCCCCCTCACTTCCGGTTTCCGCCTCCCACTTCCGGGTTTCCGCCTCCCACTTCCGGGTTCCAACAAATCCCCTCCCCCGCCCTCCCCAAACACTTTTTGAAACCGTTTCCCCCCCTCGGACGCCTTTTCCCGCCTCCCCCGCTCCTCTCCCCCTCACTTCCGGTTTCGGCCTCCCACTTCCGGGTTTCCGCCTCCCACTTCCGGGTTCCACCCAATCCCCTCCCCCGCCCTCCCCACACACTTTTTGAAACCGTTTCACCCCCTCGGGCGCCTTTTCCCGCCTCCCCCGCTCCTCTCCCCCTCACTTCCGGTTTCCGACTCCCACTTCCGGGTTTCCGCCTCCCACTTCCGGGTTCCACCCAATCCCCTCCCCCGCCCTCCCCAAGCACTTTTTTACACCGTTTCACCCCCTCGGACGCCTTTTCCCGCCTCCCCCGCTCCTCTCCCCCTCACTTCCGGTTTCCGCCTCCCACTTCCGGGTTTCCGCCTCCCACTTCCGGGTTCCAACAAATCCCCTCCCCCGCCCTCCCGAAACACTTTTTTACACCGTTTCACCCCTCGGACGCCTTTTCCCGCCTCCCCCGCTCCTCTCCCCCTCACTTCCGGTTTCCGCCTCCCACTTCCGGGTTTCCGCCTCCCACTTCCGGGTTCCAACAAATCCCCTCCCCCGCCCTCCCCAAACACTTTTTTACACCGTTTCACCCCCTCGGACGCCTTTTCCCGCCTCCCCCGCTCCTCTCCCCCTCACTTCCGGTTTCGGCCTCCCACTTCCGGGTTTCCGCCTCCCACTTCCGGGTTCCAACAAATCCCCTCCCCCGCCCTCCCCAAGCACTTTTTTACACCGTTTCACCCCCTCGGGCGCCTTTTCCCGCCTCCCCCGCTCCTCTCCCCCTCACTTCCGGTTTCGGCCTCCCACTTCCGGGTTTCCGCCTCCCACTTCCGGGTTCCAACAAATCCCCTCCCCCGCCCTCCCCAAACACTTTTTTACACCGTTTCACCCCCTCGGACGCCTTTTCCCGCCTCCCCCGCTCCTCTCCCCCTCACTTCCGGTTTCCGCCTCCCACTTCCGGGTTTCCGCCTCCCACTTCCGAGTTCCAACAAATCCCCTCCCCCGCCCTCCCCAAACACTTTTTGAAACCGTTTCACCCCCCTCGGACGCCTTTTCCCGCCTCCCCCGCTCCTCTCCCCCTCACTTCCGGTTTCGGCCTCCCACTTCCGGGTTTCCGCCTCCCACTTCCGGGTTCCAACAAATCCCCTCCCCCGCCCTCCCCAAGCACTTTTTGACACCGTTTCACCCCCTCGGACGCCTTTTCCCGCCTCCCCCGCTCCTCTCCCCCTCACTTCCGGTTTCCGCCTCCCACTTCCGGGTTTCCGCCTCCCACTTCCGGGTTCCACCCAATCCCCTCCCCCGCCCTCCCCAAACACTTTTTTACACCGTTTCACCCCCTCGGACGCCTTTTCCCGCCTCCCCCGCTCCTCTCCCCCTCACTTCCGGTTTCCGCCTCCCACTTCCGGGTTTCCGCCTCCCACTTCCGGGTTCCAACAAATCCCCTCCCCCGCCCTCCCCAAACACTTTTTTACACCGTTTCCCCCCCTCGGACGCCTTTTCCGCCTCCCCCGCTCCTCTCCCCCTCACTTCCGGTTTCGGCCTCCCACTTCCGGGTTTCCGCCTCCCACTTCCGGGTTCCACCCAATCCCCTCCCCCGCCCTCCCCACACACTTTTTGAAACCGTTTCACCCCCTCGGGCGCCTTTTCCCGCCTCCCCCGCTCCTCTCCCCCTCACTTCCGGTTTCCGCCTCCCACTTCCGGGTTTCCGCCTCCCACTTCCGGGTTCCACCCAATCCCCTCCCCCGCCCTCCCCAAGCACTTTTTTACACCGTTTCACCCCCTCGGACGCCTTTTCCCGCCTCCCCCGCTCCTCTCCCCCTCACTTCCGGTTTCCGCCTCCCACTTCCGGGTTTCCGCCTCCCACTTCCGGGTTCCACCCAATCCCCTCCCCCGCCCTCCCCAAACACTTTTTTACACCCTTTCACCCCCTCGCGCGCCTTTTCCCGCCTCCCCCGCTCCTCTCCCCCTCACTTCCGGTTTCGGCCTCCCACTTCCGGGTTTCCGCCTCCCACTTCCGGGTTCCAACAAATCCCCTCCCCGCCCTCCCCACACACTTTTTTACACCCTTTCACCCCCTCGCGCGCCTTTTCCCGCCTCCCCCGCTCCTCTCCCCCTCACTTCCGGTTTCCGCCTCCCACTTCCGGGTTTCCGCCTCCCACTTCCGGGTTCCACCCAATCCCCTCACTGCCCTCCCCAAACACTTTTTTACACCGTTTCACCCCCTCGGACGCCTTTTCCCGCCTCCCTTGCTCCTCTCCCCCTCACTTCCGGTTTCCGCCTCCCACTTCCGGGTTTCCGCCTCCCACTTCCGGGTTCCAACAAATCCCCTCCCCGCCCTCCCCAAACACTTTTTTACACCCTTTCACCCCCTCGCGCGCCTTTTCCCGCCTCCCCCGCTCCTCTCCCCCTCACTTCCGGTTTCCGCCTCCCACTTCCGGGTTTCCGCCTCCCACTTCCGGGTTCCAACAAATCCCCTCCCCGCCCTCCCCAAACACTTTTTTACACCTTTTCACCCCCTCGCGCGCCTTTTCCCGCCTCCCCCGCTCCTCTCCCCCTCACTTCCGGTTTCCGCCTCCCACTTCCGGGTTTCCGCCTCCCACTTCCGGGTTCCAACAAATCCCCTCCCCCGCCCTCCCCAAACACTTTTTTACACCGTTTCACCCCCTCGGACGCCTTTTCCCGCCTCCCCCGCTCCTCTCCCCCTCACTTCCGGTTTCCGCCTCCCACTTCCGGGTTTCCGCCTCCCACTTCCGGGTTCCAACAAATCCCCTCCCCGCCCTCCCCAAACACTTTTTTACACCGTTTCACCCCCTCGGGCGCCTTTTCCCGCCTCCCCCGCTCCTCTCCCCCTCACTTCCGGTTTCCGCCTCCCACTTCCGGGTTTCCGCCTCCCACTTCCGGGTTCCAACAAATCCCCTCCCCGCCCTCCCCAAACACTTTTTTACACCCTTTCACCCCCTCGCGCGCCTTTTCCCGCCTCCCCCGCTCCTCTCCCCCTCACTTCCGGTTTCCGCCTCCCACTTCCGGGTTTCCGCCTCCCACTTCCGGGTTCCACCCAATCCCCTCCCCCGCCCTCCCCAAACACTTTTTTACACCCTTTCACCCCCTCGCGCGCCTTTTCCCGCCTCCCCCGCTCCTCTCCCCCTCACTTCCGGTTTCCGCCTCCCACTTCCGGGTTTACGACTCCCACTTCCGGGTTCCAACAAATCCCCTCCCCGCCCTCCCCAAACACTTTTTTACACCCTTTCACCCCCTCGCACGCCTTTTCCCGCCTCCCCCGCTCCTCTCCCCCTCACTTCCGGTTTCCGCCTCCCACTTCCGGGTTTCCGCCTCCCACTTCCGGGTTCCAACAAATCCCCTCCCCGCCCTCCCCAAACACTTTTTTACACCCTTTCACCCCCTCGCACGCCTTTTCCCGCCTCCCCCGCTCCTCTCCCCTCACTTCCGGTTTCCGCCTCCCACTTCCGGGTTTACGACTCCCACTTCCGAGTTCCAACAAATCCCCTCCCCGCCCTCCCCAAACACTTTTTTACGCCGTTTCACCCCCTCGGGCGCCTTTTCCCGCCTCCCCCGCTCCTCTCCCCCTCACTTCCGGTTTCCGCCTCCCACTTCCGGGTTTCCGCCTCCCACTTCCGGGTTCCAACAAATCCCCTCCCCGCCCTCCCCAAACACTTTTTTACGCCGTTTCACCCCCTCGCACGCCTTTTCCCGCCTCCCCCGCTCCTCTCCCCCTCACTTCCGGTTTCCGCCTCCCACTTCCGGGTTTACGACTCCCACTTCCGGGTTCCAACAAATCCCCTCCCCCGCCCTCCCCAAACACTTTTTGAAACCGTTTCACCCCCTCGCGCGCCTTTTCCCGCCTCCCCCGCTCCTCTCCCCCTCACTTCCGGTTTCCGCCTCCCACTTCCGGGTTTCCGCCTACCACTTCCGGGTTCCACCCAATCCCCTCCCCCGCCCTCCCCAAACACTTTTTGACACCGTTTCACCCCCTCGCACGCCTTTTCCCGCCTCCCCCGCTCCTCTCCCCCTCACTTCCGGTTTCCGCCTCCCACTTCCGGGTTTCCGCCTCCCACTTCCGGGTTCCACCCAATCCCCTCCCCCGCCCTCCCCACACACTTTTTGAAACCGTTTCACCCCCTCGGACGCCTTTTCCCGCCTCCCCCGCTCCTCTCCCCCTCACTTCCGGTTTCCGCCTCCCACTTCCGGGTTTCCGCCTCCCACTTCCGGGTTCCACCCAATCCCCTCCCCCGCCCTCCCCAAACACTTTTTGAAACCGTTTCCCCCCCTCGGACGCCTTTTCCCGCCTCCCCCGCTCCTCTCCCCCTCACTTCCGGTTTCCGCCTCCCACTTCCGGGTTTCCGCCTCCCACTTCCGGGTTCCACCCAATCCCCTCCCCCGCCCTCCCCAAACACTTTTTTACACCGTTTCCCCCCCTCGGACGCCTTTTCCCGCCTCCCCCGCTCCTCTCCCCCTCACTTCCGGTTTCGGCATCCCACTTCCGGGTTTCCGCCTCCCACTTCCGGGTTCCAACAAATCCCCTCCCCCGCTCTCCCCAAACACTTTTTGACACCGTTTCCCCCCCTCGGACGCCTTTTCCCGCCTCCCCCGCTCCTCTCCCCCTCACTTCCGGTTTCGGCCTCCCACTTCCGGGTTTCCGCCTCCCACTTCCGGGTTCCACCCAATCCCCTCCCCCGCCCTCCCCACACACTTTTTGAAACCGTTTCACCCCCTCGGACGCCTTTTCCCGCCTCCCCCGCTCCTCTCCCCCTCACTTCCGGTTTCCGCCTCCCACTTCCGGGTTTCCGCCTCCCACTTCCGGGTTCCACCCAATCCCCTCCCCCGCCCTCCCCAAACACTTTTTTACACCGTTTCACCCCCTCGGACGCCTTTTCCCGCCTCCCCCGCTCCTCTCCCCCTCACTTCCGGTTTCCGCCTCCCACTTCCGGGTTTCCGCCTCCCACTTCCGGGTTCCAACAAATCCCCTCCCCCGCCCTCCCCAAACACTTTTTGACACCGTTTCCCCCCCTCGGACGCCTTTTCCCGCCTCCCCCGCTCCTCTCCCCCTCACTTCCGGTTTCGGCCTCCCACTTCCGGGTTTCCGCCTCCCACTTCCGGGTTCCACCCAATCCCCTCCCCCGCCCTCCCCACACACTTTTTGACACCGTTTCACCCCCTCGGACGCCTTTTCCCGCCTCCCCCGCTCCTCTCCCCCTCACTTCCGGTTTCCGCCTCCCACTTCCGGGTTTCCGCCTCCCACTTCCGGGTTCCACCCAATCCCCTCCCCCGCCCTCCCCAAACACTTT
Organism: Struthio camelus; assembly: GCF_040807025.1. Taxonomy (NCBI): domain Eukaryota; kingdom Metazoa; phylum Chordata; class Aves; order Struthioniformes; family Struthionidae; genus Struthio; species Struthio camelus. Next base: position 120,980 of record NW_027182675.1, read on the forward strand.
TTTACACCGTTTCACCCCCTCGGACGCCTTTTCCCGCCTCCCCCGCTCCTCTCCCCCTCACTTCCGGTTTCGGCCTCCCACTTCCGGGTTTCCGCCTCCCACTTCCGGGTTCCACCCAATCCCCTCCCCCGCCCTCCCCAAACACTTTTTGACACCGTTTCCCCCCCTCGGACGCCTTTTCCCGCCTCCCCCGCTCCTCTCCCCCTCACTTCCGGTTTCCGCCTCCCACTTCCGGGTTTCCGCCTCCCACTTCCGGGTTCCACCCAATCCCCTCCCCCGCCCTCCCCAAACACTTTTTGACACCGTTTCACCCCCTCGGACGCCTTTTCCCGCCTCCCCCGCTCCTCTCCCCCTCACTTCCGGTTTCCGCCTCCCACTTCCGGGTTTCCGACTCCCACTTCCGGGTTCCAACAAATCCCCTCCCCCGCCCTCCCCAAACACTTTTTTACACCGTTTCACCCCCTCGGACGCCTTTTCCCGCCTCCCCCGCTCCTCTCCCCCTCACTTCCGGTTTCGGCCTCCCACTTCCGGGTTTCCGCCTCCCACTTCCGGGTTCCACCCAATCCCCTCCCCCGCCCTCCCCACACACTTTTTGAAACCGTTTCACCCCCTCGGACGCCTTTTCCCGCCTCCCCCGCTCCTCTCCCCCTCACTTCCGGTTTCCGCCTCCCACTTCCGGGTTTCCGCCTCCCACTTCCGGGTTCCACCCAATCCCCTCCCCCGCCCTCCCCACACACTTTTTGAAACCGTTTCACCCCCTCGGACGCCTTTTCCCGCCTCCCCCGCTCCTCTCCCCCTCACTTCCGGTTTCGGCCTCCCACTTCCGGGTTTCCGCCTCCCACTTCCGGGTTCCACCCAATCCCCTCCCCCGCCCTCCCCAAACACTTTTTGACACCGTTTCACCCCCTCGGACGCCTTTTCCCGCCTCCCCCGCTCCTCTCCCCCTCACTTCCGGTTTCCGCCTCCCACTTCCGGGTTTCCGCCTCCCACTTCCGGGTTCCACCCAATCCCCTCCCCCGCCCTCCCCAAACACTTTTTGACACCGTTTCCCCCCCTCGGACGCCTTTTCCCGCCTCCCCCGCTCCTCTCCCCCTCACTTCCGGTTTCGGCCTCCCACTTCCGGGTTTCCGCCTCCCACTTCCGGGTTCCAACAAATCCCCTCCCCCGCCCTCCCCACACACTTTTTGACACCGTTTCACCCCCTCGGACGCCTTTTCCCGCCTCCCCCGCTCCTCTCCCCCTCACTTCCGGTTTCCGCCTCCCACTTCCGGGTTTCCGCCTCCCACTTCCGGGTTCCACCCAATCCCCTCCCCCGCCCTCCCCAAACACTTTTTGACACCGTTTCACCCCCTCGGACGCCTTTTCCCGCCTCCCCCGCTCCTCTCCCCCTCACTTCCGGTTTCGGCCTCCCACTTCCGGGTTTCCGCCTCCCACTTCCGGGTTCCACCCAATCCCCTCCCCCGCCCTCCCCAAACACTTTTTGACACCGTTTCCCCTCCTCGGACGCCTTTTCCCGCCTCCCCCGCTCCTCTCCCCCTCACTTCCGGTTTCGGCCTCCCACTTCCGGGTTTCCGCCTCCCACTTCCGGGTTCCACCCAATCCCCTCCCCCGCCCTCCCCAAACACTTTTTGACACCGTTTCACCCCCTCGGACGCCTTTTCCCGCCTCCCCCGCTCCTCTCCCCCTCACTTCCGGTTTCCGCCTCCCACTTCCGGGTTTCCGCCTCCCACTTCCGGGTTCCACCCAATCCCCTCCCCCGCCCTCCCCAAACACTTTTTGACACCGTTTCACCCCCTCGGACGCCTTTTCCCGCCTCCCCCGCTCCTCTCCCCCTCACTTCCGGTTTCGGCCTCCCACTTCCGGGTTTCCGCCTTCCACTTCCGGGTTCCAACAAATCCCCTCCCCCGCCCTCCCCAAACACTTTTTGACACCGTTTCACCCCCTCGGACGCCTTTTCCCGCCTCCCCCGCTCCTCTCCCCCTCACTTCCGGTTTCCGCCTCCCACTTCCGGGTTTCCGCCTCCCACTTCCGGGTTCCACCCAATCCCCTCCCCCGCCCTCCCCAAACACTTTTTTACACCGTTTCACCCCCTCGGACGCCTTTTCCCGCCTCCCCCGCTCCTCTCCCCCTCACTTCCGGTTTCCGCCTCCCACTTCCGGGTTTCCGCCTCCCACTTCCGGGTTCCAACAAATCCCCTCCCCCGCCCTCCCCAAACACTTTTTTACACCGTTTCCCCCCCTCGGACGCCTTTTCCCGCCTCCCCCGCTCCTCTCCCCCTCACTTCCGGTTTCCGCCTCCCACTTCCGGGTTTCCGCCTCCCACTTCCGGGTTCCAACAAATCCCCTCCCCCGCCCTCCCCACACACTTTTTGACACCGTTTCACCCCCTCGGACGCCTTTTCCCGCCTCCCCCGCTCCTCTCCCCCTCACTTCCGGTTTCCGCCTCCCACTTCCGGGTTTCCGCCTCCCACTTCCGGGTTCCACCCAATCCCCTCCCCCGCCCTCCCCAAACACTTTTTTACACCGTTTCACCCCCTCGGACGCCTTTTCCCGCCTCCCCCGCTCCTCTCCCCCTCACTTCCGGTTTCGGCCTCCCACTTCCGGGTTTCCGCCTCCCACTTCCGGGTTCCACCCAATCCCCTCCCCCGCCCTCCCCAAACACTTTTTGACACCGTTTCCCCCCCTCGGACGCCTTTTCCCGCCTCCCCCGCTCCTCTCCCCCTCACTTCCGGTTTCCGCCTCCCACTTCCGGGTTTCCGCCTCCCACTTCCGGGTTCCACCCAATCCCCTCCCCCGCCCTCCCCAAACACTTTTTGACACCGTTTCACCCCCTCGGACGCCTTTTCCCGCCTCCCCCGCTCCTCTCCCCCTCACTTCCGGTTTCCGCCTCCCACTTCCGGGTTTCCGACTCCCACTTCCGGGTTCCAACAAATCCCCTCCCCCGCCCTCCCCAAACACTTTTTTACACCGTTTCACCCCCTCGGACGCCTTTTCCCGCCTCCCCCGCTCCTCTCCCCCTCACTTCCGGTTTCGGCCTCCCACTTCCGGGTTTCCGCCTCCCACTTCCGGGTTCCACCCAATCCCCTCCCCCGCCCTCCCCACACACTTTTTGAAACCGTTTCACCCCCTCGGACGCCTTTTCCCGCCTCCCCCGCTCCTCTCCCCCTCACTTCCGGTTTCCGCCTCCCACTTCCGGGTTTCCGCCTCCCACTTCCGGGTTCCACCCAATCCCCTCCCCCGCCCTCCCCACACACTTTTTGAAACCGTTTCACCCCCTCGGACGCCTTTTCCCGCCTCCCCCGCTCCTCTCCCCCTCACTTCCGGTTTCGGCCTCCCACTTCCGGGTTTCCGCCTCCCACTTCCGGGTTCCACCCAATCCCCTCCCCCGCCCTCCCCAAACACTTTTTGACACCGTTTCACCCCCTCGGACGCCTTTTCCCGCCTCCCCCGCTCCTCTCCCCCTCACTTCCGGTTTCCGCCTCCCACTTCCGGGTTTCCGCCTCCCACTTCCGGGTTCCACCCAATCCCCTCCCCCGCCCTCCCCAAACACTTTTTGACACCGTTTCCCCCCCTCGGACGCCTTTTCCCGCCTCCCCCGCTCCTCTCCCCCTCACTTCCGGTTTCGGCCTCCCACTTCCGGGTTTCCGCCTCCCACTTCCGGGTTCCAACAAATCCCCTCCCCCGCCCTCCCCACACACTTTTTGACACCGTTTCACCCCCTCGGACGCCTTTTCCCGCCTCCCCCGCTCCTCTCCCCCTCACTTCCGGTTTCCGCCTCCCACTTCCGGGTTTCCGCCTCCCACTTCCGGGTTCCACCCAATCCCCTCCCCCGCCCTCCCCAAACACTTTTTGACACCGTTTCACCCCCTCGGACGCCTTTTCCCGCCTCCCCCGCTCCTCTCCCCCTCACTTCCGGTTTCGGCCTCCCACTTCCGGGTTTCCGCCTCCCACTTCCGGGTTCCACCCAATCCCCTCCCCCGCCCTCCCCAAACACTTTTTGACACCGTTTCCCCTCCTCGGACGCCTTTTCCCGCCTCCCCCGCTCCTCTCCCCCTCACTTCCGGTTTCGGCCTCCCACTTCCGGGTTTCCGCCTCCCACTTCCGGGTTCCACCCAATCCCCTCCCCCGCCCTCCCCAAACACTTTTTGACACCGTTTCACCCCCTCGGACGCCTTTTCCCGCCTCCCCCGCTCCTCTCCCCCTCACTTCCGGTTTCCGCCTCCCACTTCCGGGTTTCCGCCTCCCACTTCCGGGTTCCACCCAATCCCCTCCCCCGCCCTCCCCAAACACTTTTTGACACCGTTTCACCCCCTCGGACGCCTTTTCCCGCCTCCCCCGCTCCTCTCCCCCTCACTTCCGGTTTCGGCCTCCCACTTCCGGGTTTCCGCCTTCCACTTCCGGGTTCCAACAAATCCCCTCCCCCGCCCTCCCCAAACACTTTTTGACACCGTTTCACCCCCTCGGACGCCTTTTCCCGCCTCCCCCGCTCCTCTCCCCCTCACTTCCGGTTTCGGCCTCCCACTTCCGGGTTTCCGCCTCCCACTTCCGGGTTCCACCCAATCCCCTCCCCCGCCCTCCCCAAACACTTTTTGACACCGTTTCACCCCCTCGGACGCCTTTTCCCGCCTCCCCCGCTCCTCTCCCCCTCACTTCTGGTTTCCGCCTCCCACTTCCGGGTTTCCGCCTCCCACTTCCTGGTTCCACCCAATCCCCTCCCCCGCCCTCCCCAAACACTTTTTTACACCGTTTCACCCCCTCGGACGCCTTTTCCCGCCTCCCCCGCTCCTCTCCCCCTCACTTCCGGTTTCCGCCTCCCACTTCCGGGTTTCCGCCTCCCACTTCCGGGTTCCACCCAATCCCCTCCCCCGCCCTCCCCAAACACTTTTTGACACCGTTTCCCCCCCTCGGGCGCCTTTTCCCGCCTCCCCCGCTCCTCTCCCCCTCACTTCCGGTTTCGGCCTCCCACTTCCGGGTTTCCGCCTCCCACTTCCGGGTTCCACCCAATCCCCTCCCCCGCCCTCCCCACACACTTTTTTACACCGTTTCACCCCCTCGGACGCCTTTTCCCGCCTCCCCCGCTCCTCTCCCCCTCACTTCCGGTTTCGGCCTCCCACTTCCGGGTTTCCGCCTCCCACTTCCGGGTTCCACCCAATCCCCTCCCCCGCCCTCCCCAAACACTTTTTGACACCGTTTCACCCCCTCGGGCGCCTTTTCCCGCCTCCCCCGCTCCTCTCCCCCTCACTTCCGGTTTCCGCCTCCCACTTCCGGGTTTCCGCCTCCCACTTCCGGGTTCCAACAAATCCCCTCCCCCGCCCTCCCCAAGCACTTTTTTACACCGTTTCACCCCCCTCGGGCGCCTTTTCCCGCCTCCCCCGCTCCTCTCCCCCTCACTTCCGGTTTCCGCCTCCCACTTCCGGGTTTCCGCCTCCCACTTCCGGGTTCCAACAAATCCCCTCCCCCGCCCTCCCCAAGCACTTTTTTACACCGTTTCACCCCCCTCGGGCGCCTTTTCCCGCCTCCCCCGCTCCTCTCCCCCTCACTTCCGGTTTCGGCCTCCCACTTCCGGGTTTCCGCCTCCCACTTCCGGGTTCCAACAAATCCCCTCCCCCGCCCTCCCCAAACACTTTTTGACACCGTTTCACCCCCTCGGACGCCTTTTCCCGCCTCCCCCGCTCCTCTCCCCCTCACTTCCGGTTTCCGCCTCCCACTTCCGGGTTTCCGACTCCCACTTCCGGGTTCCAACAAATCCCCTCCCCCGCCCTCCCCAAACACTTTTTGAAACCGTTTCACCCCCCTCGGACGCCTTTTCCCGCCTCCCCCGCTCCTCTCCCCCTCACTTCCGGTTTCGGCCTCCCACTTCCGGGTTTCCGCCTCCCACTTCCGGGTTCCAACAAATCCCCTCCCCCGCCCTCCCCAAACACTTTTTGACACCGTTTCACCCCCTCGGACGCCTTTTCCCGCCTCCCCCGCTCCTCTCCCCCTCACTTCCGGTTTCCGCCTCCCACTTCCGGGTTTCCGCCTCCCACTTCCGGGTTCCAACAAATCCCCTCCCCCGCCCTCCCCAAACACTTTTTTACACCGTTTCACCCCCTCGGGCGCCTTTTCCCGCCTCCCCCGCTCCTCTCCCCCTCACTTCCGGTTTCCGCCTCCCACTTCCGGGTTTCCGCCTCCCACTTCCGGGTTCCAACAAATCCCCTCCCCCGCCCTCCCCAAACACTTTTTTACACCGTTTCCCCCCCTCGGACGCCTTTTCCCGCCTCCCCCGCTCCTCTCCCCCTCACTTCCGGTTTCCGCCTCCCACTTCCGGGTTTCCGCCTCCCACTTCCGGGTTCCACCCAATCCCCTCCCCCGCCCTCCCCACACACTTTTTGAAACCGTTTCACCCCCTCGGGCGCCTTTTCCCGCCTCCCCCGCTCCTCTCCCCCTCACTTCCGGTTTCGGCCTCCCACTTCCGGGTTTCCGCCTCCCACTTCCGGGTTCCACCCAATCCCCTCCCCCGCCCTCCCCAAGCACTTTTTGACACCGTTTCACCCCCTCGGACGCCTTTTCCCGCCTCCCCCGCTCCTCTCCCCCTCACTTCCGGTTTCCGCCTCCCACTTCCGGGTTTCCGCCTCCCACTTCCGGGTTCCAACAAATCCCCTCCCCCGCCCTCCCCAAACACTTTTTGACACCGTTTCACCCCCTCGGGCGCCTTTTCCCGCCTCCCCCGCTCCTCTCCCCCTCACTTCCGGTTTCCGCCTCCCACTTCCGGGTTTCCGCCTCCCACTTCCGGGTTCCAACAAATCCCCTCCCCCGCCCTCCCCAAACACTTTTTTACACCGTTTCCCCCCCTCGGACGCCTTTTCCCGCCTCCCCCGCTCCTCTCCCCCTCACTTCCGGTTTCCGCCTCCCACTTCCGGGTTTCCGCCTCCCACTTCCGGGTTCCAACAAATCCCCTCCCCCGCCCTCCCCAAACACTTTTTTACACCGTTTCACCCCCTCGGACGCCTTTTCCCGCCTCCCCCGCTCCTCTCCCCCTCACTTCCGGTTTCCGCCTCCCACTTCCGGGTTTCCGCCTCCCACTTCCGGGTTCCACCCAATCCCCTCCCCCGCCCTCCCCAAACACTTTTTTACACCGTTTCCCCCCCTCGGACGCCTTTTCCCGCCTCCCCCGCTCCTCTCCCCCTCACTTCCGGTTTCGGCCTCCCACTTCCGGGTTTCCGCCTCCCACTTCCTGGTTCCACCCAATCCCCTCCCCCGCCCTCCCCACACACTTTTTGAAACCGTTTCACCCCCTCGGGCGCCTTTTCCCGCCTCCCCCGCTCCTCTCCCCCTCACTTCCGGTTTCGGCCTCCCACTTCCGGGTTTCCGCCTCCCACTTCCGGGTTCCACCCAATCCCCTCCCCCGCCCTCCCCAAACACTTTTTTACACCGTTTCACCCCCCCTCGGGCGCCTTTTCCCGCCTCCCCCGCTCCTCTCCCCCTCACTTCCGGTTTCCGCCTCCCACTTCCGGGTTTCCGCCTCCCACTTCCGGGTTCCAACAAATCCCCTCCCCCGCCCTCCCCAAGCACTTTTTTACACCGTTTCACCCCCCTCGGGCGCCTTTTCCCGCCTCCCCCGCTCCTCTCCCCCTCACTTCCGGTTTCCGCCTCCCACTTCCGGGTTTCCGCCTCCCACTTCCGGGTTCCAACAAATCCCCTCCCCCGCCCTCCCCAAGCACTTTTTGACACCGTTTCACCCCCTCGGACGCCTTTTCCCGCCTCCCCCGCTCCTCTCCCCCTCACTTCCGGTTTCCGCCTCCCACTTCCGGGTTTCCGCCTCCCACTTCCGGGTTCCAACAAATCCCCTCCCCGCCCTCCCCAAACACTTTTTTACACCGTTTCACCCCCTCGCACGCCTTTTCCCGCCTCCCCCGCTCCTCTCCCCCTCACTTCCGGTTTCCGCCTCCCACTTCCGGGTTTCCGCCTCCCACTTCCGGGTTCCAACAAATCCCCTCCCCCGCCCTCCCCAAACACTTTTTTACACCGTTTCCCCCCCTCGGACGCCTTTTCCGCCTCCCCCGCTCCTCTCCCCCTCACTTCCGGTTTCGGCCTCCCACTTCCGGGTTTCCGCCTCCCACTTCCGGGTTCCACCCAATCCCCTCCCCCGCCCTCCCCACACACTTTTTGAAACCGTTTCACCCCCTCGGGCGCCTTTTCCCGCCTCCCCCGCTCCTCTCCCCCTCACTTCCGGTTTCCGCCTCCCACTTCCGGGTTTCCGCCTCCCACTTCCGGGTTCCACCCAATCCCCTCCCCCGCCCTCCCCAAGCACTTTTTTACACCGTTTCACCCCCTCGGACGCCTTTTCCCGCCTCCCCCGCTCCTCTCCCCCTCACTTCCGGTTTCCGCCTCCCACTTCCGGGTTTCCGCCTCCCACTTCCGGGTTCCAACAAATCCCCTCCCCCGCCCTCCCCAAACACTTTTTTACACCCTTTCACCCCCTCGGGCGCCTTTTCCCGCCTCCCCCGCTCCTCTCCCCCTCACTTCCGGTTTCCGCCTCCCACTTCCGGGTTTCCGCCTCCCACTTCCGGGTTCCAACAAATCCCCTCCCCCGCCCTCCCCAAACACTTTTTGACACCGTTTCACCCCCTCGGACGCCTTTTCCCGCCTCCCCCGCTCCTCTCCCCCTCACTTCCGGTTTCCGCCTCCCACTTCCGGGTTTCCGCCTCCCACTTCCGGGTTCCACCCAATCCCCTCCCCCGCCCTCCCCAAACACTTTTTGACACCGTTTCACCCCCTCGGACGCCTTTTCCCGCCTCCCCCGCTCCTCTCCCCCTCACTTCCGGTTTCCGCCTCCCACTTCCGGGTTTCCGCCTCCCACTTCCGGGTTCCAACAAATCCCCTCCCCCGCCCTCCCCAAACACTTTTTGACACCGTTTCACCCCCTCGGACGCCTTTTCCCGCCTCCCCCGCTCCTCTCCCCCTCACTTCCGGTTTCCGCCTCCCACTTCCGGGTTTCCGCCTCCCACTTCCGGGTTCCACCCAATCCCCTCCCCCGCCCTCCCCAAACACTTTTTGACACCGTTTCACCCCCTCGGACGCCTTTTCCCGCCTCCCCCGCTCCTCTCCCCCTCACTTCCGGTTTCCGCCTCCCACTTCCGGGTTTCCGCCTCCCACTTCCGGGTTCCAACAAATCCCCTCCCCGCCCTCCCCACACACTTTTTTACACCCTTTCACCCCCTCGCGCGCCTTTTCCCGCCTCCCCCGCTCCTCTCCCCCTCACTTCCGGTTTCCGCCTCCCACTTCCGGGTTTCCGCCTCCCACTTCCGGGTTCCAACAAATCCCCTCCCCCGCCCTCCCCAAACACTTTTTGACACCGTTTCACCCCCTCGGACGCCTTTTCCCGCCTCCCCCGCTCCTCTCCCCCTCACTTCCGGTTTCCGCCTCCCACTTCCGGGTTTCCGCCTCCCACTTCCGGGTTCCAACAAATCCCCTCCCCGCCCTCCCCAAACACTTTTTTACACCCTTTCACCCCCTCGCGCGCCTTTTCCCGCCTCCCCCGCTCCTCTCCCCCTCACTTCCGGTTTCCGCCTCCCACTTCCGGGTTTCCGCCTCCCACTTCCGGGTTCCAACAAATCCCCTCCCCCGCCCTCCCCAAACACTTTTTGACACCGTTTCACCCCCTCGGACGCCTTTTCCCGCCTCCCCCGCTCCTCTCCCCCTCACTTCCGGTTTCCGCCTCCCACTTCCGGGTTTCCGCCTCCCACTTCCGGGTTCCAACAAATCCCCTCCCCGCCCTCCCCAAACACTTTTTTACACCCTTTCACCCCCTCGGGCGCCTTTTCCCGCCTCCCCCGCTCCTCTCCCCCTCACTTCCGGTTTCCGCCTCCCACTTCCGGGTTTCCGCCTCCCACTTCCGGGTTCCAACAAATCCCCTCCCCGCCCTCCCCAAACACTTTTTTACAACCTTTCACCCCCTCGCGCGCCTTTTCCCGCCTCCCCCGCTCCTCTCCCCCTCACTTCCGGTTTCCGCCTCCCACTTCCGGGTTTCCGCCTCCCACTTCCGGGTTCCACCCAATCCCCTCACTGCCCTCCCCAAACACTTTTTGACACCGTTTCACCCCCTCGGACGCCTTTTCCCGCCTCCCCCGCTCCTCTCCCCCTCACTTCCGGTTTCCGCCTCCCACTTCCGGGTTTCCGCCTCCCACTTCCGGGTTCCACCCAATCCCCTCCCCCGCCCTCCCCACACACTTTTTGAAACCGTTTCACCCCCTCGGGCGCCTTTTCCCGCCTCCCCCGCTCCTCTCCCCCTCACTTCCGGTTTCCGCCTCCCACTTCCGGGTTTCCGCCTCCCACTTCCGGGTTCCACCCAATCCCCTCCCCCGCCCTCCCCAAGCACTTTTTTACACCGTTTCACCCCCTCGGACGCCTTTTCCCGCCTCCCCCGCTCCTCTCCCCCTCACTTCCGGTTTCCGCCTCCCACTTCCGGGTTTCCGCCTCCCACTTCCGGGTTCCAACAAATCCCCTCCCCCGCCCTCCCCAAACACTTTTTTACACCGTTTCACCCCCCTCGGGCGCCTTTTCCCGCCTCCCCCGCTCCTCTCCCCCTCACTTCCGGTTTCCGCCTCCCACTTCCGGGTTTCCGCCTCCCACTTCCGGGTTCCAACAAATCCCCTCCCCCGCCCTCCCCAAGCACTTTTTGACACCGTTTCACCCCCTCGGACGCCTTTTCCCGCCTCCCCCGCTCCTCTCCCCCTCACTTCCGGTTTCCGCCTCCCACTTCCGGGTTTCCGCCTCCCACTTCCGGGTTCCAACAAATCCCCTCCCCGCCCTCCCCAAACACTTTTTTACACCGTTTCACCCCCTCGCACGCCTTTTCCCGCCTCCCCCGCTCCTCTCCCCCTCACTTCCGGTTTCCGCCTCCCACTTCCGGGTTTCCGCCTCCCACTTCCGGGTTCCAACAAATCCCCTCCCCCGCCCTCCCCAAACACTTTTTTACACCGTTTCCCCCCCTCGGACGCCTTTTCCGCCTCCCCCGCTCCTCTCCCCCTCACTTCCGGTTTCGGCCTCCCACTTCCGAGTTTCCGCCTCCCACTTCCGGGTTCCACCCAATCCCCTCCCCCGCCCTCCCCACACACTTTTTGAAACCGTTTCACCCCCTCGGGCGCCTTTTCCCGCCTCCCCCGCTCCTCTCCCCCTCACTTCCGGTTTCCGCCTCCCACTTCCGGGTTTCCGCCTCCCACTTCCGGGTTCCACCCAATCCCCTCCCCCGCCCTCCCCAAGCACTTTTTTACACCGTTTCACCCCCTCGGACGCCTTTTCCCGCCTCCCCCGCTCCTCTCCCCCTCACTTCCGGTTTCCGCCTCCCACTTCCGGGTTTCCGCCTCCCACTTCCGGGTTCCAACAAATCCCCTCCCCCGCCCTCCCCAAACACTTTTTTACACCCTTTCACCCCCTCGGGCGCCTTTTCCCGCCTCCCCCGCTCCTCTCCCCCTCACTTCCGGTTTCCGCCTCCCACTTCCGGGTTTCCGCCTCCCACTTCCGGGTTCCAACAAATCCCCTCCCCCGCCCTCCCCAAACACTTTTTGACACCGTTTCACCCCCTCGGACGCCTTTTCCCGCCTCCCCCGCTCCTCTCCCCCTCACTTCCGGTTTCCGCCTCCCACTTCCGGGTTTCCGCCTCCCACTTCCGGGTTCCACCCAATCCCCTCCCCCGCCCTCCCCAAACACTTTTTGACACCGTTTCACCCCCTCGGACGCCTTTTCCCGCCTCCCCCGCTCCTCTCCCCCTCACTTCCGGTTTCCGCCTCCCACTTCCGGGTTTCCGCCTCCCACTTCCGGGTTCCAACAAATCCCCTCCCCCGCCCTCCCCAAACACTTTTTGACACCGTTTCACCCCCTCGGACGCCTTTTCCCGCCTCCCCCGCTCCTCTCCCCCTCACTTCCGGTTTCCGCCTCCCACTTCCGGGTTTCCGCCTCCCACTTCCGGGTTCCACCCAATCCCCTCCCCCGCCCTCCCCAAACACTTTTTGACACCGTTTCACCCCCTCGGACGCCTTTTCCCGCCTCCCCCGCTCCTCTCCCCCTCACTTCCGGTTTCCGCCTCCCACTTCCGGGTTTCCGCCTCCCACTTCCGGGTTCCAACAAATCCCCTCCCCGCCCTCCCCACACACTTTTTTACACCCTTTCACCCCCTCGCGCGCCTTTTCCCGCCTCCCCCGCTCCTCTCCCCCTCACTTCCGGTTTCCGCCTCCCACTTCCGGGTTTCCGCCTCCCACTTCCGGGTTCCAACAAATCCCCTCCCCCGCCCTCCCCAAACACTTTTTGACACCGTTTCACCCCCTCGGACGCCTTTTCCCGCCTCCCCCGCTCCTCTCCCCCTCACTTCCGGTTTCCGCCTCCCACTTCCGGGTTTCCGCCTCCCACTTCCGGGTTCCAACAAATCCCCTCCCCGCCCTCCCCAAACACTTTTTTACACCCTTTCACCCCCTCGCGCGCCTTTTCCCGCCTCCCCCGCTCCTCTCCCCCTCACTTCCGGTTTCCGCCTCCCACTTCCGGGTTTCCGCCTCCCACTTCCGGGTTCCAACAAATCCCCTCCCCCGCCCTCCCCAAACACTTTTTGACACCGTTTCACCCCCTCGGACGCCTTTTCCCGCCTCCCCCGCTCCTCTCCCCCTCACTTCCGGTTTCCGCCTCCCACTTCCGGGTTTCCGCCTCCCACTTCCGGGTTCCAACAAATCCCCTCCCCGCCCTCCCCAAACACTTTTTTACACCCTTTCACCCCCTCGGGCGCCTTTTCCCGCCTCCCCCGCTCCTCTCCCCCTCACTTCCGGTTTCCGCCTCCCACTTCCGGGTTTCCGCCTCCCACTTCCGGGTTCCAACAAATCCCCTCCCCGCCCTCCCCAAACACTTTTTTACAACCTTTCACCCCCTCGCGCGCCTTTTCCCGCCTCCCCCGCTCCTCTCCCCCTCACTTCCGGTTTCCGCCTCCCACTTCCGGGTTTCCGCCTCCCACTTCCGGGTTCCACCCAATCCCCTCACTGCCCTCCCCAAACACTTTTTGACACCGTTTCACCCCCTCGGACGCCTTTTCCCGCCTCCCCCGCTCCTCTCCCCCTCACTTCCGGTTTCCGCCTCCCACTTCCGGGTTTCCGCCTCCCACTTCCGGGTTCCACCCAATCCCCTCCCCCGCCCTCCCCACACACTTTTTGAAACCGTTTCACCCCCTCGGGCGCCTTTTCCCGCCTCCCCCGCTCCTCTCCCCCTCACTTCCGGTTTCCGCCTCCCACTTCCGGGTTTCCGCCTCCCACTTCCGGGTTCCACCCAATCCCCTCCCCCGCCCTCCCCAAGCACTTTTTTACACCGTTTCACCCCCTCGGACGCCTTTTCCCGCCTCCCCCGCTCCTCTCCCCCTCACTTCCGGTTTCCGCCTCCCACTTCCGGGTTTCCGCCTCCCACTTCCGGGTTCCAACAAATCCCCTCCCCCGCCCTCCCCAAGCACTTTTTTACACCGTTTCACCCCCCTCGGGCGCCTTTTCCCGCCTCCCCCGCTCCTCTCCCCCTCACTTCCGGTTTCCGCCTCCCACTTCCGGGTTTCCGCCTCCCACTTCCGGGTTCCAACAAATCCCCTCCCCCGCCCTCCCCAAGCACTTTTTGACACCGTTTCACCCCCTCGGACGCCTTTTCCCGCCTCCCCCGCTCCTCTCCCCCTCACTTCCGGTTTCCGCCTCCCACTTCCGGGTTTCCGCCTCCCACTTCCGGGTTCCAACAAATCCCCTCCCCGCCCTCCCCAAACACTTTTTTACACCGTTTCACCCCCTCGGACGCCTTTTCCCGCCTCCCCCGCTCCTCTCCCCCTCACTTCCGGTTTCCGCCTCCCACTTCCGGGTTTCCGCCTCCCACTTCCGGGTTCCACCCAATCCCCTCCCCCGCCCTCCCCAAACACTTTTTTACACCGTTTCCCCCCCTCGGACGCCTTTTCCGCCTCCCCCGCTCCTCTCCCCCTCACTTCCGGTTTCGGCCTCCCACTTCCGGGTTTCCGCCTCCCACTTCCGGGTTCCACCCAATCCCCTCCCCCGCCCTCCCCACACACTTTTTGAAACCGTTTCACCCCCTCGGGCGCCTTTTCCCGCCTCCCCCGCTCCTCTCCCCCTCACTTCCGGTTTCCGCCTCCCACTTCCGGGTTTCCGCCTCCCACTTCCGGGTTCCACCCAATCCCCTCCCCCGCCCTCCCCAAGCACTTTTTTACACCGTTTCACCCCCTCGGACGCCTTTTCCCGCCTCCCCCGCTCCTCTCCCCCTCACTTCCGGTTTCCGCCTCCCACTTCCGGGTTTCCGCCTCCCACTTCCGGGTTCCAACAAATCCCCTCCCCCGCCCTCCCCAAACACTTTTTTACACCCTTTCACCCCCTCGGGCGCCTTTTCCCGCCTCCCCCGCTCCTCTCCCCCTCACTTCCGGTTTCCGCCTCCCACTTCCGGGTTTCCGCCTCCCACTTCCGGGTTCCAACAAATCCCCTCCCCCGCCCTCCCCAAACACTTTTTGACACCGTTTCACCCCCTCGGACGCCTTTTCCCGCCTCCCCCGCTCCTCTCCCCCTCACTTCCGGTTTCCGCCTCCCACTTCCGGGTTTCCGCCTCCCACTTCCGGGTTCCACCCAATCCCCTCCCCCGCCCTCCCCAAACACTTTTTGACACCGTTTCACCCCCTCGGACGCCTTTTCCCGCCTCCCCCGCTCCTCTCCCCCTCACTTCCGGTTTCGGCCTCCCACTTCCGGGTTTCCGCCTCCCACTTCCGGGTTCCAACAAATCCCCTCCCCCGCCCTCCCCAAACACTTTTTGACACCGTTTCACCCCCTCGGACGCCTTTTCCCGCCTCCCCCGCTCCTCTCCCCCTCACTTCCGGTTTCCGCCTCCCACTTCCGGGTTTCCGCCTCCCACTTCCGGGTTCCACCCAATCCCCTCCCCCGCCCTCCCCAAACACTTTTTGACACCGTTTCACCCCCTCGGACGCCTTTTCCCGCCTCCCCCGCTCCTCTCCCCCTCACTTCCGGTTTCCGCCTCCCACTTCCGGGTTTCCGCCTCCCACTTCCGGGTTCCAACAAATCCCCTCCCCGCCCTCCCCACACACTTTTTTACACCCTTTCACCCCCTCGCGCGCCTTTTCCCGCCTCCCCCGCTCCTCTCCCCCTCACTTCCGGTTTCCGCCTCCCACTTCCGGGTTTCCGCCTCCCACTTCCGGGTTCCAACAAATCCCCTCCCCCGCCCTCCCCAAACACTTTTTGACACCGTTTCACCCCCTCGGACGCCTTTTCCCGCCTCCCCCGCTCCTCTCCCCCTCACTTCCGGTTTCCGCCTCCCACTTCCGGGTTTCCGCCTCCCACTTCCGGGTTCCAACAAATCCCCTCCCCGCCCTCCCCAAACACTTTTTTACACCCTTTCACCCCCTCGCGCGCCTTTTCCCGCCTCCCCCGCTCCTCTCCCCCTCACTTCCGGTTTCCGCCTCCCACTTCCGGGTTTCCGCCTCCCACTTCCGGGTTCCAACAAATCCCCTCCCCCGCCCTCCCCAAACACTTTTTGACACCGTTTCACCCCCTCGGACGCCTTTTCCCGCCTCCCCCGCTCCTCTCCCCCTCACTTCCGGTTTCCGCCTCCCACTTCCGGGTTTCCGCCTCCCACTTCCGGGTTCCAACAAATCCCCTCCCCGCCCTCCCCAAACACTTTTTTACACCCTTTCACCCCCTCGGGCGCCTTTTCCCGCCTCCCCCGCTCCTCTCCCCCTCACTTCCGGTTTCCGCCTCCCACTTCCGGGTTTCCGCCTCCCACTTCCGGGTTCCAACAAATCCCCTCCCCGCCCTCCCCAAACACTTTTTTACAACCTTTCACCCCCTCGCGCGCCTTTTCCCGCCTCCCCCGCTCCTCTCCCCCTCACTTCCGGTTTCCGCCTCCCACTTCCGGGTTTCCGCCTCCCACTTCCGGGTTCCACCCAATCCCCTCACTGCCCTCCCCAAACACTTTTTGACACCGTTTCACCCCCTCGGACGCCTTTTCCCGCCTCCCCCGCTCCTCTCCCCCTCACTTCCGGTTTCCGCCTCCCACTTCCGGGTTTCCGCCTCCCACTTCCGGGTTCCACCCAATCCCCTCCCCGCCCTCCCCAAACACTTTTTTACACCCTTTCACCCCCTCGGGCGCCTTTTCCCGCCTCCCCCGCTCCTCTCCCCCTCACTTCCGGTTTCCGCCTGCCACTTCCGGGTTTACGACTCCCACTTCCGGGTTCCAACAAATCCCCTCCCCCGCCCTCCCCAAACACTTTTTTACACCCTTTCACCCCCTCGGGCGCCTTTTCCCGCCTCCCCCGCTCCTCTCCCCCTCACTTCCGGTTTCGGCCTCCCACTTCCGGGTTTCCGCCTCCCACTTCCGGGTTCCAACAAATCCCCTCCCCGCCCTCCCCAAACACTTTTTGACACCCTTTCACCCCCTCGCGCGCCTTTTCCCGCCTCCCCCGCTCCTCTCCCCCTCACTTCCGGTTTCCGCCTCCCACTTCCGGGTTTCCGACTCCCACTTCCGGGTTCCAACAAATCCCCTCACTGCCCTCCCCAAACACTTTTTTACACCCTTTCACCCCCTCGCACGCCTTTTCCCGCCTCCCCCGCTCCTCTCCCCCTCACTTCCGGTTTCCGCCTCCCACTTCCGGGTTTCCGCCTCCCACTTCCGGGTTCCAACAAATCCCCTCCCCGCCCTCCCCAAACACTTTTTTACACCCTTTCACCCCCTCGGACGCCTTTTCCCGCCTCCCCCGCTCCTCTCCCCCTCACTTCCGGTTTCCGCCTCCCACTTCCGGGTTTACGACTCCCACTTCCGGGTTCCAACAAATCCCCTCCCCGCCCTCCCCAAACACTTTTTTACGCCGTTTCACCCCCTCGGGCGCCTTTTCCCGCCTCCCCCGCTCCTCTCCCCCTCACTTCCGGTTTCCGCCTCCCACTTCCGGGTTTCCGACTCCCACTTCCGGGTTTCCGACTCCCACTTCCGGGTTCCAACAAATCCCCTCCCCGCCCTCCCCAAACACTTTTTTACACCGTTTCTCCCCCTCGCACGCCTTTTCCCGCCTCCCCCGCTCCTCTCCCCCTCACTTCCGGTTTCCGCCTGCCACTTCCGGGTTTCCGCCTCCCACTTCCGGGTTCCAACAAATCCCCTCCCCCGCCCTCCCCAAACACTTTTTTACACCGTTTCACCCCCTCGGGCGCCTTTTCCCGCCTCCCCCGCTCCTCTCCCCCTCACTTCCGGTTTCCGCCTCCCACTTCCGGGTTTCCGCCTCCCACTTCCGGGTTCCAACAAATCCCCTCCCCGCCCTCCCCAAACACTTTTTGACACCGTTTCACCCCCTCGGGCGCCTTTTCCCGCCTCCCCCGCTCCTCTCCCCCTCACTTCCGGTTTCGGCCTCCCACTTCCGGGTTTCCGCCTCCCACTTCCGGGTTCCAACAAATCCCCTCCCCCGCCCTCCCCAAACACTTTTTTACACCGTTTCCCCCCCTCGGACGCCTTTTCCGCCTCCCCCGCTCCTCTCCCCCTCACTTCCGGTTTCGGCCTCCCACTTCCGGGTTTCCGCCTCCCACTTCCGGGTTCCACCCAATCCCCTCCCCCGCCCTCCCCACACACTTTTTGAAACCGTTTCACCCCCTCGGGCGCCTTTTCCCGCCTCCCCCGCTCCTCTCCCCCTCACTTCCGGTTTCCGCCTCCCACTTCCGGGTTTCCGCCTCCCACTTCCGGGTTCCACCCAATCCCCTCCCCCGCCCTCCCCAAGCACTTTTTTACACCGTTTCACCCCCTCGGACGCCTTTTCCCGCCTCCCCCGCTCCTCTCCCCCTCACTTCCGGTTTCCGCCTCCCACTTCCGGGTTTCCGCCTCCCACTTCCGGGTTCCAACAAATCCCCTCCCCCGCCCTCCCCAAACACTTTTTTACACCCTTTCACCCCCTCGGGCGCCTTTTCCCGCCTCCCCCGCTCCTCTCCCCCTCACTTCCGGTTTCCGCCTCCCACTTCCGGGTTTCCGCCTCCCACTTCCGGGTTCCAACAAATCCCCTCCCCCGCCCTCCCCAAACACTTTTTGACACCGTTTCACCCCCTCGGACGCCTTTTCCCGCCTCCCCCGCTCCTCTCCCCCTCACTTCCGGTTTCCGCCTCCCACTTCCGGGTTTCCGCCTCCCACTTCCGGGTTCCACCCAATCCCCTCCCCCGCCCTCCCCAAACACTTTTTGACACCGTTTCACCCCCTCAGACGCCTTTTCCCGCCTCCCCCGCTCCTCTCCCCCTCACTTCCGGTTTCCGCCTCCCACTTCCGGGTTTCCGCCTCCCACTTCCGGGTTCCAACAAATCCCCTCCCCCGCCCTCCCCAAACACTTTTTGACACCGTTTCACCCCCTCGGACGCCTTTTCCCGCCTCCCCCGCTCCTCTCCCCCTCACTTCCGGTTTCCGCCTCCCACTTCCGGGTTTCCGCCTCCCACTTCCGGGTTCCACCCAATCCCCTCCCCCGCCCTCCCCAAACACTTTTTGACACCGTTTCACCCCCTCGGACGCCTTTTCCCGCCTCCCCCGCTCCTCTCCCCCTCACTTCCGGTTTCCGCCTCCCACTTCCGGGTTTCCGCCTCCCACTTCCGGGTTCCAACAAATCCCCTCCCCGCCCTCCCCACACACTTTTTTACACCCTTTCACCCCCTCGCGCGCCTTTTCCCGCCTCCCCCGCTCCTCTCCCCCTCACTTCCGGTTTCCGCCTCCCACTTCCGGGTTTCCGCCTCCCACTTCCGGGTTCCAACAAATCCCCTCCCCCGCCCTCCCCAAACACTTTTTGACACCGTTTCACCCCCTCGGACGCCTTTTCCCGCCTCCCCCGCTCCTCTCCCCCTCACTTCCGGTTTCCGCCTCCCACTTCCGGGTTTCCGCCTCCCACTTCCGGGTTCCACCCAATCCCCTCACTGCCCTCCCCAAACACTTTTTGACACCGTTTCACCCCCTCGGACGCCTTTTCCCGCCTCCCCCGCTCCTCTCCCCCTCACTTCCGGTTTCCGCCTCCCACTTCCGGGTTTCCGCCTCCCACTTCCGGGTTCCAACAAATCCCCTCCCCGCCCTCCCCAAACACTTTTTGACACCGTTTCACCCCCTCGGACGCCTTTTCCCGCCTCCCCCGCTCCTCTCCCCCTCACTTCCGGTTTCCGCCTCCCACTTCCGGGTTTCCGCCTCCCACTTCCGGGTTCCAACAAATCCCCTCCCCGCCCTCCCCAAACACTTTTTTACACCCTTTCACCCCCTCGCGCGCCTTTTCCCGCCTCCCCCGCTCCTCTCCCCCTCACTTCCGGTTTCCGCCTCCCACTTCCGGGTTTCCGCCTCCCACTTCCGGGTTCCAACAAATCCCCTCCCCGCCCTCCCCAAACACTTTTTTACAACCTTTCACCCCCTCGCGCGCCTTTTCCCGCCTCCCCCGCTCCTCTCCCCCTCACTTCCGGTTTCCGCCTCCCACTTCCGGGTTTCCGCCTCCCACTTCCGGGTTCCACCCAATCCCCTCACTGCCCTCCCCAAACACTTTTTGACACCGTTTCACCCCCTCGGACGCCTTTTCCCGCCTCCCCCGCTCCTCTCCCCCTCACTTCCGGTTTCCGCCTCCCACTTCCGGGTTTACGACTCCCACTTCCGGGTTCCAACAAATCCCCTCCCCGCCCTCCCCAAACACTTTTTTACACCCTTTCACCCCCTCGGGCGCCTTTTCCCGCCTCCCCCGCTCCTCTCCCCCTCACTTCCGGTTTCCGCCTGCCACTTCCGGGTTTACGACTCCCACTTCCGGGTTCCAACAAATCCCCTCCCCCGCCCTCCCCAAACACTTTTTTACACCCTTTCACCCCCTCGGGCGCCTTTTCCCGCCTCCCCCGCTCCTCTCCCCCTCACTTCCGGTTTCGGCCTCCCACTTCCGGGTTTCCGCCTCCCACTTCCGGGTTCCAACAAATCCCCTCCCCGCCCTCCCCAAACACTTTTTTACACCCTTTCACCCCCTCGCGCGCCTTTTCCCGCCTCCCCCGCTCCTCTCCCCCTCACTTCCGGTTTCCGCCTCCCACTTCCGGGTTTCCGACTCCCACTTCCGGGTTCCAACAAATCCCCTCACTGCCCTCCCCAAACACTTTTTTACACCCTTTCACCCCCTCGCACGCCTTTTCCCGCCTCCCCCGCTCCTCTCCCCCTCACTTCCGGTTTCCGCCTCCCACTTCCGGGTTTCCGCCTCCCACTTCCGGGTTCCAACAAATCCCCTCCCCGCCCTCCCCAAACACTTTTTTACACCGTTTCACCCCCTCGGACGCCTTTTCCCGCCTCCCCCGCTCCTCTCCCCCTCACTTCCGGTTTCCGCCTCCCACTTCCGGGTTTACGACTCCCACTTCCGGGTTCCAACAAATCCCCTCCCCGCCCTCCCCAAACACTTTTTTACGCCGTTTCACCCCCTCGGGCGCCTTTTCCCGCCTCCCCCGCTCCTCTCCCCCTCACTTCCGGTTTCCGCCTCCCACTTCCGGGTTTCCGACTCCCACTTCCGGGTTTCCGACTCCCACTTCCGGGTTCCAACAAATCCCCTCCCCGCCCTCCCCAAACACTTTTTTACACCGTTTCTCCCCCTCGCACGCCTTTTCCCGCCTCCCCCGCTCCTCTCCCCCTCACTTCCGGTTTCCGCCTCCCACTTCCGGGTTTCCGACTCCCACTTCCGGGTTCCAACAAATCCCCTCCCCCGCCCTCCCCAAACACTTTTTTACACCCTTTCACCCCCTCGGACGCCTTTTCCCGCCTCCCCCGCTCCTCTCCCCCTCACTTCCGGTTTCCGCCTCCCACTTCCGGGTTTACGACTCCCACTTCCGGGTTCCAACAAATCCCCTCCCCCGCCCTCCCCAAACACTTTTTTACACCGTTTCACCCCCTCGGACGCCTTTTCCCGCCTCCCCCGCTCCTCTCCCCCTCACTTCCGGTTTCCGCCTCCCACTTCCGGGTTTCCGCCTCCCACTTCCGGGTTCCAACAAATCCCCTCCCCGCCCTCCCCAAACACTTTTTTACACCCTTTCACCCCCTCGCGCGCCTTTTCCCGCCTCCCCCGCTCCTCTCCCCCTCACTTCCGGTTTCCGCCTCCCACTTCCGGGTTTCCGCCTCCCACTTCCGGGTTCCAACAAATCCCCTCCCCCGCCCTCCCCAAACACTTTTTGACACCGTTTCACCCCCTCGGACGCCTTTTCCCGCCTCCCCCGCTCCTCTCCCCCTCACTTCCGGTTTCGGCCTCCCACTTCCGGGTTTCCGCCTCCCACTTCCGGGTTCCACCCAATCCCCTCCCCCGCCCTCCCCACACACTTTTTGAAACCGTTTCACCCCCTCGGACGCCTTTTCCCGCCTCCCCCGCTCCTCTCCCCCTCACTTCCGGTTTCCGCCTCCCACTTCCGGGTTTCCGCCTCCCACTTCCGGGTTCCACCCAATCCCCTCCCCCGCCCTCCCCAAACACTTTTTGACACCGTTTCACCCCCTCGGACGCCTTTTCCCGCCTCCCCCGCTCCTCTCCCCCTCACTTCCGGTTTCCGCCTCCCACTTCCGGGTTTACGACTCCCACTTCCGGGTTCCACCCAATCCCCTCCCCCGCCCTCCCCAAACACTTTTTGACACCGTTTCACCCCCTCGGACGCCTTTTCCCGCCTCCCCCGCTCCTCTCCCCCTCACTTCCGGTTTCGGCATCCCACTTCCGGGTTTCCGCCTCCCACTTCCGGGTTCCAACAAATCCCCTCCCCCGCCCTCCCCAAACACTTTTTGACACCGTTTCACCCCCTCGGACGCCTTTTCCCGCCTCCCCTGCTCCTCTCCCCCTCACTTCCGGTTTCCGCCTCCCACTTCCGGGTTTCCGCCTCCCACTTCCGGGTTCCACCCAATCCCCTCCCCCGCCCTCCCCACACACTTTTTGAAACCGTTTCACCCCCTCGGACGCCTTTTCCCGCCTCCCCCGCTCCTCTCCCCCTCACTTCCGGTTTCCGACTCCCACTTCCGGGTTTCCGCCTCCCACTTCCGGGTTCCACCCAATCCCCTCCCCCGCCCTCCCCACACACTTTTTGAAACCGTTTCACCCCCTCGGACGCCTTTTCCCGCCTCCCCCGCTCCTCTCCCCCTCACTTCCGGTTTCCGCCTGCCACTTCCGGGTTTCCGACTCCCACTTCCGGGTTCCAACAAATCCCCTCCCCCGCCCTCCCCAAACACTTTTTTACACCCTTTCACCCCCTCGGACGCCTTTTCCGCCTCCCCCGCTCCTCTCCCCCTCACTTCCGGTTTCGGCCTCCCACTTCCGGGTTTCCGCCTCCCACTTCCGGGTTCCACCCAATCCCCTCCCCCGCCCTCCCCACACACTTTTTGAAACCGTTTCACCCCCTCGGGCGCCTTTTCCCGCCTCCCCCGCTCCTCTCCCCCTCACTTCCGGTTTCCGCCTCCCACTTCCGGGTTTCCGCCTCCCACTTCCGGGTTCCAACAAATCCCCTCCCCCGCCCTCCCCAAACACTTTTTGACACCGTTTCACCCCCTCGGACGCCTTTTCCCGCCTCCCCCGCTCCTCTCCCCCTCACTTCCGGTTTCGGCCTCCCACTTCCGGGTTTCCGCCTCCCACTTCCGGGTTCCAACAAATCCCCTCCCCCGCCCTCCCCAAACACTTTTTGACACCGTTTCACCCCCTCGGACGCCTTTTCCCGCCTCCCCCGCTCCTCTCCCCCTCACTTCCGGTTTCGGCCTCCCACTTCCGGGTTTCCGCCTCCCACTTCCGGGTTCCAACAAATCCCCTCCCCCGCCCTCCCCAAACACTTTTTGACACCGTTTCACCCCCTCGGACGCCTTTTCCCGCCTCCCCCGCTCCTCTCCCCCTCACTTCCGGTTTCCGCCTCCCACTTCCGGGTTTCCGCCTCCCACTTCCGGGTTCCACCCAATCCCCTCCCCCGCCCTCCCCAAACACTTTTTGACACCGTTTCACCCCCTCGGACGCCTTTTCCCGCCTCCCCCGCTCCTCTCCCCCTCACTTCCGGTTTCCGCCTCCCACTTCCGGGTTTCCGCCTCCCACTTCCGGGTTCCAACAAATCCCCTCCCCGCCCTCCCCACACACTTTTTTACACCCTTTCACCCCCTCGCGCGCCTTTTCCCGCCTCCCCCGCTCCTCTCCCCCTCACTTCCGGTTTCCGCCTCCCACTTCCGGGTTTCCGCCTCCCACTTCCGGGTTCCAACAAATCCCCTCCCCCGCCCTCCCCAAACACTTTTTGACACCGTTTCACCCCCTCGGACGCCTTTTCCCGCCTCCCCCGCTCCTCTCCCCCTCACTTCCGGTTTCCGCCTCCCACTTCCGGGTTTCCGCCTCCCACTTCCGGGTTCCACCCAATCCCCTCACTGCCCTCCCCAAACACTTTTTGACACCGTTTCACCCCCTCGGACGCCTTTTCCCGCCTCCCCCGCTCCTCTCCCCCTCACTTCCGGTTTCCGCCTCCCACTTCCGGGTTTCCGCCTCCCACTTCCGGGTTCCAACAAATCCCCTCACTGCCCTCCCCAAACACTTTTTTACACCCTTTCACCCCCTCGGACGCCTTTTCCCGCCTCCCCCGCTCCTCTCCCCCTCACTTCCGGTTTCCGCCTCCCACTTCCGGGTTTCCGCCTCCCACTTCCGGGTTCCAACAAATCCCCTCCCCGCCCTCCCCAAACACTTTTTGACACCCTTTCACCCCCTCGCGCGCCTTTTCCCGCCTCCCCCGCTCCTCTCCCCCTCACTTCCGGTTTCCGCCTCCCACTTCCGGGTTTCCGCCTCCCACTTCCGGGTTCCAACAAATCCCCTCCCCCGCCCTCCCCAAACACTTTTTGACACCGTTTCACCCCCTCGGACGCCTTTTCCCGCCTCCCCCGCTCCTCTCCCCCTCACTTCCGGTTTCCGCCTCCCACTTCCGGGTTTACGACTCCCACTTCCGGGTTCCAACAAATCCCCTCCCCGCCCTCCCCAAACACTTTTTTACGCCGTTTCACCCCCTCGGGCGCCTTTTCCCGCCTCCCCCGCTCCTCTCCCCCTCACTTCCGGTTTCCGCCTCCCACTTCCGGGTTTCCGACTCCCACTTCCGGGTTTCCGACTCCCACTTCCGGGTTCCAACAAATCCCCTCCCCGCCCTCCCCAAACACTTTTTTACACCGTTTCTCCCCCTCGCACGCCTTTTCCCGCCTCCCCCGCTCCTCTCCCCCTCACTTCCGGTTTCCGCCTGCCACTTCCGGGTTTCCGCCTCCCACTTCCGGGTTCCAACAAATCCCCTCCCCCGCCCTCCCCAAACACTTTTTTACACCGTTTCACCCCCTCGCACGCCTTTTCCCGCCTCCCCCGCTCCTCTCCCCCTCACTTCCGGTTTCCGCCTCCCACTTCCGGGTTTACGACTCCCACTTCCGGGTTCCAACAAATCCCCTCCCCCGCCCTCCCCAAACACTTTTTTACACCGTTTCACCCCCTCGGACGCCTTTTCCCGCCTCCCCCGCTCCTCTCCCCCTCACTTCCGGTTTCCGCCTCCCACTTCCGGGTTTCCGCCTCCCACTTCCGGGTTCCAACAAATCCCCTCCCCGCCCTCCCCAAACACTTTTTTACACCCTTTCACCCCCTCGGGCGCCTTTTCCCGCCTCCCCCGCTCCTCTCCCCCTCACTTCCGGTTTCCGCCTCCCACTTCCGGGTTTCCGCCTCCCACTTCCGGGTTCCAACAAATCCCCTCCCCCGCCCTCCCCAAACACTTTTTGACACCGTTTCACCCCCTCGGACGCCTTTTCCCGCCTCCCCCGCTCCTCTCCCCCTCACTTCCGGTTTCGGCCTCCCACTTCCGGGTTTCCGCCTCCCACTTCCGGGTTCCACCCAATCCCCTCCCCCGCCCTCCCCACACACTTTTTGAAACCGTTTCACCCCCTCGGACGCCTTTTCCCGCCTCCCCCGCTCCTCTCCCCCTCACTTCCGGTTTCCGCCTCCCACTTCCGGGTTTCCGCCTCCCACTTCCGGGTTCCACCCAATCCCCTCCCCCGCCCTCCCCAAACACTTTTTTACACCGTTTCACCCCCTCGGACGCCTTTTCCCGCCTCCCCCGCTCCTCTCCCCCTCACTTCCGGTTTCCGCCTCCCACTTCCGGGTTTACGACTCCCACTTCCGGGTTCCACCCAATCCCCTCCCCCGCCCTCCCCAAACACTTTTTGACACCGTTTCACCCCCTCGGACGCCTTTTCCCGCCTCCCCCGCTCCTCTCCCCCTCACTTCCGGTTTCGGCATCCCACTTCCGGGTTTCCGCCTCCCACTTCCGGGTTCCAACAAATCCCCTCCCCCGCCCTCCCCAAACACTTTTTGACACCGTTTCACCCCCTCGGACGCCTTTTCCCGCCTCCCCTGCTCCTCTCCCCCTCACTTCCGGTTTCCGCCTCCCACTTCCGGGTTTCCGCCTCCCACTTCCGGGTTCCACCCAATCCCCTCCCCCGCCCTCCCCACACACTTTTTGAAACCGTTTCACCCCCTCGGACGCCTTTTCCCGCCTCCCCCGCTCCTCTCCCCCTCACTTCCGGTTTCCGACTCCCACTTCCGGGTTTCCGCCTCCCACTTCCGGGTTCCACCCAATCCCCTCCCCCGCCCTCCCCAAACACTTTTTTACACCGTTTCACCCCCTCGCACGCCTTTTCCCGCCTCCCCCGCTCCTCTCCCCCTCACTTCCGGTTTCCGCCTCCCACTTCCGGGTTTCCGCCTCCCACTTCCGGGTTCCAACAAATCCCCTCCCCCGCCCTCCCCAAACACTTTTTTACACCGTTTCCCCCCCTCGGACGCCTTTTCCGCCTCCCCCGCTCCTCTCCCCCTCACTTCCGGTTTCGGCCTCCCACTTCCGGGTTTCCGCCTCCCACTTCCGGGTTCCACCCAATCCCCTCCCCCGCCCTCCCCACACACTTTTTGAAACCGTTTCACCCCCTCGGGCGCCTTTTCCCGCCTCCCCCGCTCCTCTCCCCCTCACTTCCGGTTTCCGCCTCCCACTTCCGGGTTTCCGCCTCCCACTTCCGGGTTCCACCCAATCCCCTCCCCCGCCCTCCCCAAACACTTTTTGACACCGTTTCACCCCCTCGGACGCCTTTTCCCGCCTCCCCCGCTCCTCTCCCCCTCACTTCCGGTTTCGGCCTCCCACTTCCGGGTTTCCGCCTCCCACTTCCGGGTTCCAACAAATCCCCTCCCCCGCCCTCCCCAAACACTTTTTGACACCGTTTCACCCCCTCGGACGCCTTTTCCCGCCTCCCCCGCTCCTCTCCCCCTCACTTCCGGTTTCGGCCTCCCACTTCCGGGTTTCCGCCTCCCACTTCCGGGTTCCAACAAATCCCCTCCCCCGCCCTCCCCAAACACTTTTTGACACCGTTTCACCCCCTCGGACGCCTTTTCCCGCCTCCCCCGCTCCTCTCCCCCTCACTTCCGGTTTCCGCCTCCCACTTCCGGGTTTCCGCCTCCCACTTCCGGGTTCCACCCAATCCCCTCCCCCGCCCTCCCCAAACACTTTTTGACACCGTTTCACCCCCTCGGACGCCTTTTCCCGCCTCCCCCGCTCCTCTCCCCCTCACTTCCGGTTTCCGCCTCCCACTTCCGGGTTTCCGCCTCCCACTTCCGGGTTCCAACAAATCCCCTCCCCGCCCTCCCCACACACTTTTTTACACCCTTTCACCCCCTCGCGCGCCTTTTCCCGCCTCCCCCGCTCCTCTCCCCCTCACTTCCGGTTTCCGCCTCCCACTTCCGGGTTTCCGCCTCCCACTTCCGGGTTCCAACAAATCCCCTCCCCCGCCCTCCCCAAACACTTTTTGACACCGTTTCACCCCCTCGGACGCCTTTTCCCGCCTCCCCCGCTCCTCTCCCCCTCACTTCCGGTTTCCGCCTCCCACTTCCGGGTTTCCGCCTCCCACTTCCGGGTTCCACCCAATCCCCTCACTGCCCTCCCCAAACACTTTTTGACACCGTTTCACCCCCTCGGACGCCTTTTCCCGCCTCCCCCGCTCCTCTCCCCCTCACTTCCGGTTTCCGCCTCCCACTTCCGGGTTTCCGCCTCCCACTTCCGGGTTCCAACAAATCCCCTCACTGCCCTCCCCAAACACTTTTTTACACCCTTTCACCCCCTCGCACGCCTTTTCCCGCCTCCCCCGCTCCTCTCCCCCTCACTTCCGGTTTCCGCCTCCCACTTCCGGGTTTCCGCCTCCCACTTCCGGGTTCCAACAAATCCCCTCCCCGCCCTCCCCAAACACTTTTTTACACCCTTTCACCCCCTCGCGCGCCTTTTCCCGCCTCCCCCGCTCCTCTCCCCCTCACTTCCGGTTTCCGCCTCCCACTTCCGGGTTTCCGCCTCCCACTTCCGGGTTCCAACAAATCCCCTCCCCGCCCTCCCCAAACACTTTTTTACAACCTTTCACCCCCTCGCGCGCCTTTTCCCGCCTCCCCCGCTCCTCTCCCCCTCACTTCCGGTTTCCGCCTCCCACTTCCGGGTTTCCGCCTCCCACTTCCGGGTTCCACCCAATCCCCTCACTGCCCTCCCCAAACACTTTTTGACACCGTTTCACCCCCTCGGACGCCTTTTCCCGCCTCCCCCGCTCCTCTCCCCCTCACTTCCGGTTTCCGCCTCCCACTTCCGGGTTTCCGCCTCCCACTTCCGGGTTCCAACAAATCCCCTCCCCGCCCTCCCCAAACACTTTTTTACACCGTTTCACCCCCTCGGGCGCCTTTTCCCGCCTCCCCCGCTCCTCTCCCCCTCACTTCCGGTTTCCGCCTGCCACTTCCGGGTTTCCGACTCCCACTTCCGGGTTCCAACAAATCCCCTCCCCCGCCCTCCCGAAACACTTTTTGACACCGTTTCACCCCCTCGGGCGCCTTTTCCCGCCTCCCCCGCTCCTCTCCCCCTCACTTCCGGTTTCGGCCTCCCACTTCCGGGTTTCCGCCTCCCACTTCCGGGTTCCAACAAATCCCCTCCCCGCCCTCCCCAAACACTTTTTTACACCCTTTCACCCCCTCGCGCGCCTTTTCCCGCCTCCCCCGCTCCTCTCCCCCTCACTTCCGGTTTCCGCCTCCCACTTCCGGGTTTCCGACTCCCACTTCCGGGTTCCAACAAATCCCCTCACTGCCCTCCCCAAACACTTTTTTACACCCTTTCACCCCCTCGCACGCCTTTTCCCGCCTCCCCCGCTCCTCTCCCCCTCACTTCCGGTTTCCGCCTCCCACTTCCGGGTTTCCGCCTCCCACTTCCGGGTTCCAACAAATCCCCTCCCCGCCCTCCCCAAACACTTTTTTACACCGTTTCACCCCCTCGGACGCCTTTTCCCACCTCCCCCGCTCCTCTCCCCCTCACTTCCGGTTTCCGCCTCCCACTTCCGGGTTTACGACTCCCACTTCCGGGTTCCAACAAATCCCCTCCCCGCCCTCCCCAAACACTTTTTTACGCCGTTTCACCCCCTCGGGCGCCTTTTCCCGCCTCCCCCGCTCCTCTCCCCCTCACTTCCGGTTTCCGCCTCCCACTTCCGGGTTTCCGACTCCCACTTCCGGGTTTCCGACTCCCACTTCCGGGTTCCAACAAATCCCCTCCCCGCCCTCCCCAAACACTTTTTTACACCGTTTCTCCCCCTCGCACGCCTTTTCCCGCCTCCCCCGCTCCTCTCCCCCTCACTTCCGGTTTCCGCCTGCCACTTCCGGGTTTCCGCCTCCCACTTCCGGGTTCCAACAAATCCCCTCCCCCGCCCTCCCCAAACACTTTTTTACACCCTTTCACCCCCTCGCACGCCTTTTCCCGCCTCCCCCGCTCCTCTCCCCCTCACTTCCGGTTTCCGCCTCCCACTTCCGGGTTTTCGACTCCCACTTCCGGGTTCCAACAAATCCCCTCCCCCGCCCTCCCCAAACACTTTTTTACACCGTTTCACCCCCTCGGATGCCTTTTCCCGCCTCCCCCGCTCCTCTCCCCCTCACTTCCGGTTTCCGCCTCCCACTTCCGGGTTTCCGCCTCCCACTTCCGGGTTCCAACAAATCCCCTCCCCGCCCTCCCCAAACACTTTTTTACACCCTTTCACCCCCTCGCGCGCCTTTTCCCGCCTCCCCCGCTCCTCTCCCCCTCACTTCCGGTTTCCGCCTCCCACTTCCGGGTTTCCGCCTCCCACTTCCGGGTTCCAACAAATCCCCTCCCCCGCCCTCCCCAAACACTTTTTTACACCCTTTCACCCCCTCGCGCGCCTTTTCCCGCCTCCCCCGCTCCTCTCCCCCTCACTTCCGGTTTCCGCCTCCCACTTCCGGGTTTCCGCCTCCCACTTCCGGGTTCCAACAAATCCCCTCCCCCGCCCTCCCCAAACACTTTTTTACACCCTTTCACCCCCTCGGGCGCCTTTTCCCGCCTCCCCCGCTCCTCTCCCCCTCACTTCCGGTTTCCGCCTCCCACTTCCGGGTTTCCGCCTCCCACTTCCGGGTTTACGACTCCCACTTCCGGGTTCCAACAAATCCCCTCCCCGCCCTCCCCAAACACTTTTTTACGCCGTTTCACCCCCTCGGGCGCCTTTTCCCGCCTCCCCCGCTCCTCTCCCCCTCACTTCCGGTTTCCGCCTCCCACTTCCGGGTTTCCGACTCCCACTTCCGGGTTTCCGACTCCCACTTCCGGGTTCCAACAAATCCCCTCCCCGCCCTCCCCAAACACTTTTTTACACCGTTTCTCCCCCTCGCACGCCTTTTCCCGCCTCCCCCGCTCCTCTCCCCCTCACTTCCGGTTTCCGCCTGCCACTTCCGGGTTTCCGCCTCCCACTTCCGGGTTCCAACAAATCCCCTCCCCCGCCCTCCCCAAACACTTTTTTACACCCTTTCACCCCCTCGCACGCCTTTTCCCGCCTCCCCCGCTCCTCTCCCCCTCACTTCCGGTTTCCGCCTCCCACTTCCGGGTTTTCGACTCCCACTTCCGGGTTCCAACAAATCCCCTCCCCCGCCCTCCCCAAACACTTTTTTACACCGTTTCACCCCCTCGGATGCCTTTTCCCGCCTCCCCCGCTCCTCTCCCCCTCACTTCCGGTTTCCGCCTCCCACTTCCGGGTTTCCGCCTCCCACTTCCGGGTTCCAACAAATCCCCTCCCCGCCCTCCCCAAACACTTTTTTACACCCTTTCACCCCCTCGCGCGCCTTTTCCCGCCTCCCCCGCTCCTCTCCCCCTCACTTCCGGTTTCCGCCTCCCACTTCCGGGTTTCCGCCTCCCACTTCCGGGTTCCAACAAATCCCCTCCCCCGCCCTCCCCAAACACTTTTTTACACCCTTTCACCCCCTCGCGCGCCTTTTCCCGCCTCCCCCGCTCCTCTCCCCCTCACTTCCGGTTTCCGCCTCCCACTTCCGGGTTTCCGCCTCCCACTTCCGGGTTCCAACAAATCCCCTCCCCCGCCCTCCCCAAACACTTTTTTACACCCTTTCACCCCCTCGGGCGCCTTTTCCCGCCTCCCCCGCTCCTCTCCCCCTCACTTCCGGTTTCCGCCTCCCACTTCCGGGTTTCCGCCTCCCACTTCCGGGTTCCACCCAATCCCCTCCCCCGCCCTCCCCACACACTTTTTGAAACCGTTTCACCCCCTCGGACGCCTTTTCCCGCCTCCCCCGCTCCTCTCCCCCTCACTTCCGGTTTCCGCCTCCCACTTCCGGGTTTCCGCCTCCCACTTCCGGGTTCCACCCAATCCCCTCCCCCGCCCTCCCCAAACACTTTTTGACACCGTTTCACCCCCTCGGACGCCTTTTCCCGCCTCCCCCGCTCCTCTCCCCCTCACTTCCGGTTTCCGCCTCCCACTTCCGGGTTTCCGCCTCCCACTTCCGGGTTCCACCCAATCCCCTCCCCCGCCCTCCCCAAACACTTTTTGACACCGTTTCACCCCCTCGGACGCCTTTTCCCGCCTCCCCCGCTCCTCTCCCCCTCACTTCCGGTTTCGGCCTCCCACTTCCGGGTTTCCGCCTCCCACTTCCGGGTTCCACCCAATCCCCTCCCCCGCCCTCCCCACACACTTTTTGAAACCGTTTCACCCCCTCGGACGCCTTTTCCCGCCTCCCCCGCTCCTCTCCCCCTCACTTCCGGTTTCCGCCTCCCACTTCCGGGTTTCCGCCTCCCACTTCCGGGTTCCACCCAATCCCCTCCCCCGCCCTCCCCAAACACTTTTTGACACCGTTTCACCCCCTCGGGCGCCTTTTCCCGCCTCCCCCGCTCCTCTCCCCCTCACTTCCGGTTTCCGCCTCCCACTTCCGGGTTTCCGCCTCCCACTTCCGGGTTCCACCCAATCCCCTCCCCCGCCCTCCCCAAACACTTTTTGACACCGTTTCACCCCCTCGGACGCCTTTTCCCGCCTCCCCCGCTCCTCTCCCCCTCACTTCCGGTTTCGGCATCCCACTTCCGGGTTTCCGCCTCCCACTTCCGGGTTCCAACAAATCCCCTCCCCCGCCCTCCCCAAACACTTTTTGACACCGTTTCACCCCCTCGGACGCCTTTTCCCGCCTCCCCTGCTCCTCTCCCCCTCACTTCCGGTTTCCGCCTCCCACTTCCGGGTTTCCGCCTCCCACTTCCGGGTTCCACCCAATCCCCTCCCCCGCCCTCCCCACACACTTTTTGAAACCGTTTCACCCCCTCGGACGCCTTTTCCCGCCTCCCCCGCTCCTCTCCCCCTCACTTCCGGTTTCCGACTCCCACTTCCGGGTTTCCGCCTCCCACTTCCGGGTTCCACCCAATCCCCTCCCCCGCCCTCCCCAAACACTTTTTTACACCGTTTCACCCCCTCGCACGCCTTTTCCCGCCTCCCCCGCTCCTCTCCCCCTCACTTCCGGTTTCCGCCTCCCACTTCCGGGTTTCCGCCTCCCACTTCCGGGTTCCAACAAATCCCCTCCCCCGCCCTCCCCAAACACTTTTTTACACCGTTTCCCCCCCTCGGACGCCTTTTCCGCCTCCCCCGCTCCTCTCCCCCTCACTTCCGGTTTCGGCCTCCCACTTCCGGGTTTCCGCCTCCCACTTCCGGGTTCCACCCAATCCCCTCCCCCGCCCTCCCCACACACTTTTTGAAACCGTTTCACCCCCTCGGGCGCCTTTTCCCGCCTCCCCCGCTCCTCTCCCCCTCACTTCCGGTTTCCGCCTCCCACTTCCGGGTTTCCGCCTCCCACTTCCGGGTTCCACCCAATCCCCTCCCCCGCCCTCCCCAAACACTTTTTGACACCGTTTCACCCCCTCGGACGCCTTTTCCCGCCTCCCCCGCTCCTCTCCCCCTCACTTCCGGTTTCGGCCTCCCACTTCCGGGTTTCCGCCTCCCACTTCCGGGTTCCAACAAATCCCCTCCCCCGCCCTCCCCAAACACTTTTTGACACCGTTTCACCCCCTCGGACGCCTTTTCCCGCCTCCCCCGCTCCTCTCCCCCTCACTTCCGGTTTCGGCCTCCCACTTCCGGGTTTCCGCCTCCCACTTCCGGGTTCCAACAAATCCCCTCCCCCGCCCTCCCCAAACACTTTTTGACACCGTTTCACCCCCTCGGACGCCTTTTCCCGCCTCCCCCGCTCCTCTCCCCCTCACTTCCGGTTTCCGCCTCCCACTTCCGGGTTTCCGCCTCCCACTTCCGGGTTCCACCCAATCCCCTCCCCCGCCCTCCCCAAACACTTTTTGACACCGTTTCACCCCCTCGGACGCCTTTTCCCGCCTCCCCCGCTCCTCTCCCCCTCACTTCCGGTTTCCGCCTCCCACTTCCGGGTTTCCGCCTCCCACTTCCGGGTTCCAACAAATCCCCTCCCCGCCCTCCCCAAACACTTTTTTACACCCTTTCACCCCCTCGCGCGCCTTTTCCCGCCTCCCCCGCTCCTCTCCCCCTCACTTCCGGTTTCCGCCTCCCACTTCCGGGTTTCCGCCTCCCACTTCCGGGTTCCAACAAATCCCCTCCCCCGCCCTCCCCAAACACTTTTTGACACCGTTTCACCCCCTCGGACGCCTTTTCCCGCCTCCCCCGCTCCTCTCCCCCTCACTTCCGGTTTCCGCCTCCCACTTCCGGGTTTCCGCCTCCCACTTCCGGGTTTCACCCAATCCCCTCACTGCCCTCCCCAAACACTTTTTGACACCGTTTCACCCCCTCGGACGCCTTTTCCCGCCTCCCCCGCTCCTCTCCCCCTCACTTCCGGTTTCCGCCTCCCACTTCCGGGTTTCCGCCTCCCACTTCCGGGTTCCAACAAATCCCCTCACTGCCCTCCCCAAACACTTTTTTACACCCTTTCACCCCCTCGCACGCCTTTTCCCGCCTCCCCCGCTCCTCTCCCCCTCACTTCCGGTTTCCGCCTCCCACTTCCGGGTTTCCGCCTCCCACTTCCGGGTTCCAACAAATCCCCTCCCCGCCCTCCCCAAACACTTTTTTACACCCTTTCACCCCCTCGCGCGCCTTTTCCCGCCTCCCCCGCTCCTCTCCCCCTCACTTCCGGTTTCCGCCTCCCACTTCCGGGTTTCCGCCTCCCACTTCCGGGTTCCAACAAATCCCCTCCCCGCCCTCCCCAAACACTTTTTTACAACCTTTCACCCCCTCGCGCGCCTTTTCCCGCCTCCCCCGCTCCTCTCCCCCTCACTTCCGGTTTCCGCCTCCCACTTCCGGGTTTCCGCCTCCCACTTCCGGGTTCCACCCAATCCCCTCACTGCCCTCCCCAAACACTTTTTGACACCGTTTCACCCCCTCGGACGCCTTTTCCCGCCTCCCCCGCTCCTCTCCCCCTCACTTCCGGTTTCCGCCTCCCACTTCCGGGTTTCCGCCTCCCACTTCCGGGTTCCAACAAATCCCCTCCCCGCCCTCCCCAAACACTTTTTTACACCGTTTCACCCCCTCGGGCGCCTTTTCCCGCCTCCCCCGCTCCTCTCCCCCTCACTTCCGGTTTCCGCCTGCCACTTCCGGGTTTCCGACTCCCACTTCCGGGTTCCAACAAATCCCCTCCCCCGCCCTCCCGAAACACTTTTTGACACCGTTTCACCCCCTCGGGCGCCTTTTCCCGCCTCCCCCGCTCCTCTCCCCCTCACTTCCGGTTTCGGCCTCCCACTTCCGGGTTTCCGCCTCCCACTTCCGGGTTCCAACAAATCCCCTCCCCGCCCTCCCCAAACACTTTTTTACACCCTTTCACCCCCTCGCGCGCCTTTTCCCGCCTCCCCCGCTCCTCTCCCCCTCACTTCCGGTTTCCGCCTCCCACTTCCGGGTTTCCGACTCCCACTTCCGGGTTCCAACAAATCCCCTCACTGCCCTCCCCAAACACTTTTTTACACCCTTTCACCCCCTCGCACGCCTTTTCCCGCCTCCCCCGCTCCTCTCCCCCTCACTTCCGGTTTCCGCCTCCCACTTCCGGGTTTCCGCCTCCCACTTCCGGGTTCCAACAAATCCCCTCCCCGCCCTCCCCAAACACTTTTTTACACCGTTTCACCCCCTCGGACGCCTTTTCCCACCTCCCCCGCTCCTCTCCCCCTCACTTCCGGTTTCCGCCTCCCACTTCCGGGTTTACGACTCCCACTTCCGGGTTCCAACAAATCCCCTCCCCGCCCTCCCCAAACACTTTTTTACGCCGTTTCACCCCCTCGGGCGCCTTTTCCCGCCTCCCCCGCTCCTCTCCCCCTCACTTCCGGTTTCCGCCTCCCACTTCCGGGTTTCCGACTCCCACTTCCGGGTTTCCGACTCCCACTTCCGGGTTCCAACAAATCCCCTCCCCGCCCTCCCCAAACACTTTTTTACACCGTTTCTCCCCCTCGCACGCCTTTTCCCGCCTCCCCCGCTCCTCTCCCCCTCACTTCCGGTTTCCGCCTCCCACTTCCGGGTTTCCGCCTCCCACTTCCGGGTTCCAACAAATCCCCTCCCCCGCCCTCCCCAAACACTTTTTTACACCCTTTCACCCCCTCGCACGCCTTTTCCCGCCTCCCCCGCTCCTCTCCCCCTCACTTCCGGTTTCCGCCTCCCACTTCCGGGTTTACGACTCCCACTTCCGGGTTCCAACAAATCCCCTCCCCCGCCCTCCCCAAACACTTTTTTACACCGTTTCACCCCCTCGGATGCCTTTTCCCGCCTCCCCCGCTCCTCTCCCCCTCACTTCCGGTTTCCGCCTCCCACTTCCGGGTTTCCGCCTCCCACTTCCGGGTTCCAACAAATCCCCTCCCCGCCCTCCCCAAACACTTTTTTACACCCTTTCACCCCCTCGCGCGCCTTTTCCCGCCTCCCCCGCTCCTCTCCCCCTCACTTCCGGTTTCCGCCTCCCACTTCCGGGTTTCCGCCTCCCACTTCCGGGTTCCAACAAATCCCCTCCCCCGCCCTCCCCAAACACTTTTTTACACCCTTTCACCCCCTCGGGCGCCTTTTCCCGCCTCCCCCGCTCCTCTCCCCCTCACTTCCGGTTTCCGCCTCCCACTTCCGGGTTTCCGCCTCCCACTTCCGGGTTCCACCCAATCCCCTCCCCCGCCCTCCCCACACACTTTTTGAAACCGTTTCACCCCCTCGGACGCCTTTTCCCGCCTCCCCCGCTCCTCTCCCCCTCACTTCCGGGTTTCCGCCTCCCACTTCCGGGTTTCCGCCTCCCACTTCCGGGTTCCACCCAATCCCCTCCCCCGCCCTCCCCAAACACTTTTTGACACCGTTTCACCCCCTCGGGCGCCTTTTCCCGCCTCCCCCGCTCCTCTCCCCCTCACTTCCGGTTTCCGCCTCCCACTTCCGGGTTTCCGCCTCCCACTTCCGGGTTCCAACAAATCCCCTCCCCGCCCTCCCCAAACACTTTTTGACACCCTTTCACCCCCTCGGGCGCCTTTTCCCGCCTCCCCCGCTCCTCTCCCCCTCACTTCCGGTTTCCGCCTGCCACTTCCGGGTTTACGACTCCCACTTCCGGGTTCCAACAAATCCCCTCCCCCGCCCTCCCCAAACACTTTTTTACACCCTTTCACCCCCTCGGGCGCCTTTTCCCGCCTCCCCCGCTCCTCTCCCCCTCACTTCCGGTTTCGGCCTCCCACTTCCGGGTTTCCGCCTCCCACTTCCGGGTTCCAACAAATCCCCTCCCCGCCCTCCCCAAACACTTTTTGACACCCTTTCACCCCCTCGCGCGCCTTTTCCCGCCTCCCCCGCTCCTCTCCCCCTCACTTCCGGTTTCCGCCTCCCACTTCCGGGTTTCCGACTCCCACTTCCGGGTTCCAACAAATCCCCTCACTGCCCTCCCCAAACACTTTTTTACACCCTTTCACCCCCTCGCACGCCTTTTCCCGCCTCCCCCGCTCCTCTCCCCCTCACTTCCGGTTTCCGCCTCCCACTTCCGGGTTTCCGCCTCCCACTTCCGGGTTCCAACAAATCCCCTCCCCGCCCTCCCCAAACACTTTTTTACACCGTTTCACCCCCTCGGACGCCTTTTCCCGCCTCCCCCGCTCCTCTCCCCCTCACTTCCGGTTTCCGCCTCCCACTTCCGGGTTTCCGCCTCCCACTTCCGGGTTCCAACAAATCCCCTCCCCGCCCTCCCCAAACACTTTTTTACGCCGTTTCACCCCCTCGGGCGCCTTTTCCCGCCTCCCCCGCTCCTCTCCCCCTCACTTCCGGTTTCCGCCTCCCACTTCCGGGTTTCCGACTCCCACTTCCGGGTTTCCGACTCCCACTTCCGGGTTCCAACAAATCCCCTCCCCGCCCTCCCCAAACACTTTTTTACACCGTTTCTCCCCCTCGCACGCCTTTTCCCGCCTCCCCCGCTCCTCTCCCCCTCACTTCCGGTTTCCGCCTGCCACTTCCGGGTTTCCGCCTCCCACTTCCGGGTTCCAACAAATCCCCTCCCCCGCCCTCCCCAAACACTTTTTTACACCGTTTCACCCCCTCGGGCGCCTTTTCCCGCCTCCCCCGCTCCTCTCCCCCTCACTTCCGGTTTCCGCCTCCCACTTCCGGGTTTCCGCCTCCCACTTCCGGGTTCCAACAAATCCCCTCCCCGCCCTCCCCAAACACTTTTTGACACCGTTTCACCCCCTCGGGCGCCTTTTCCCGCCTCCCCCGCTCCTCTCCCCCTCACTTCCGGTTTCGGCCTCCCACTTCCGGGTTTCCGCCTCCCACTTCCGGGTTCCAACAAATCCCCTCCCCCGCCCTCCCCAAACACTTTTTTACACCGTTTCCCCCCCTCGGACGCCTTTTCCGCCTCCCCCGCTCCTCTCCCCCTCACTTCCGGTTTCGGCCTCCCACTTCCGGGTTTCCGCCTCCCACTTCCGGGTTCCACCCAATCCCCTCCCCCGCCCTCCCCACACACTTTTTGAAACCGTTTCACCCCCTCGGGCGCCTTTTCCCGCCTCCCCCGCTCCTCTCCCCCTCACTTCCGGTTTCCGCCTCCCACTTCCGGGTTTCCGCCTCCCACTTCCGGGTTCCACCCAATCCCCTCCCCCGCCCTCCCCAAGCACTTTTTTACACCGTTTCACCCCCTCGGACGCCTTTTCCCGCCTCCCCCGCTCCTCTCCCCCTCACTTCCGGTTTCCGCCTCCCACTTCCGGGTTTCCGCCTCCCACTTCCGGGTTCCAACAAATCCCCTCCCCCGCCCTCCCCAAACACTTTTTTACACCCTTTCACCCCCTCGGGCGCCTTTTCCCGCCTCCCCCGCTCCTCTCCCCCTCACTTCCGGTTTCCGCCTCCCACTTCCGGGTTTCCGCCTCCCACTTCCGGGTTCCAACAAATCCCCTCCCCCGCCCTCCCCAAACACTTTTTGACACCGTTTCACCCCCTCGGACGCCTTTTCCCGCCTCCCCCGCTCCTCTCCCCCTCACTTCCGGTTTCCGCCTCCCACTTCCGGGTTTCCGCCTCCCACTTCCGGGTTCCACCCAATCCCCTCCCCCGCCCTCCCCAAACACTTTTTGACACCGTTTCACCCCCTCGGACGCCTTTTCCCGCCTCCCCCGCTCCTCTCCCCCTCACTTCCGGTTTCCGCCTCCCACTTCCGGGTTTCCGCCTCCCACTTCCGGGTTCCAACAAATCCCCTCCCCCGCCCTCCCCAAACACTTTTTGACACCGTTTCACCCCCTCGGACGCCTTTTCCCGCCTCCCCCGCTCCTCTCCCCCTCACTTCCGGTTTCCGCCTCCCACTTCCGGGTTTCCGCCTCCCACTTCCGGGTTCCACCCAATCCCCTCCCCCGCCCTCCCCAAACACTTTTTGACACCGTTTCACCCCCTCGGACGCCTTTTCCCGCCTCCCCCGCTCCTCTCCCCCTCACTTCCGGTTTCCGCCTCCCACTTCCGGGTTTCCGCCTCCCACTTCCGGGTTCCAACAAATCCCCTCCCCGCCCTCCCCACACACTTTTTTACACCCTTTCACCCCCTCGCGCGCCTTTTCCCGCCTCCCCCGCTCCTCTCCCCCTCACTTCCGGTTTCCGCCTCCCACTTCCGGGTTTCCGCCTCCCACTTCCGGGTTCCAACAAATCCCCTCCCCCGCCCTCCCCAAACACTTTTTGACACCGTTTCACCCCCTCGGACGCCTTTTCCCGCCTCCCCCGCTCCTCTCCCCCTCACTTCCGGTTTCCGCCTCCCACTTCCGGGTTTCCGCCTCCCACTTCCGGGTTCCACCCAATCCCCTCACTGCCCTCCCCAAACACTTTTTTACACCCTTTCACCCCCTCGGGCGCCTTTTCCCGCCTCCCCCGCTCCTCTCCCCCTCACTTCCAGTTTCCGCCTCCCACTTCCGGGTTTCCGCCTCCCACTTCCGGGTTCCACCCAATCCCCTCCCCCGCCCTCCCCACACACTTTTTGAAACCGTTTCACCCCCTCGGACGCCTTTTCCCGCCTCCCCCGCTCCTCTCCCCCTCACTTCCGGGTTTCCGCCTCCCACTTCCGGGTTTCCGCCTCCCACTTCCGGGTTCCACCCAATCCCCTCCCCCGCCCTCCCCAAACACTTTTTGACACCGTTTCACCCCCTCGGGCGCCTTTTCCCGCCTCCCCCGCTCCTCTCCCCCTCACTTCCGGTTTCCGCCTCCCACTTCCGGGTTTCCGCCTCCCACTTCCGGGTTCCAACAAATCCCCTCCCCGCCCTCCCCAAACACTTTTTTACACCCTTTCACCCCCTCGGGCGCCTTTTCCCGCCTCCCCCGCTCCTCTCCCCCTCACTTCCGGTTTCCGCCTGCCACTTCCGGGTTTACGACTCCCACTTCCGGGTTCCAACAAATCCCCTCCCCCGCCCTCCCCAAACACTTTTTTACACCCTTTCACCCCCTCGGGCGCCTTTTCCCGCCTCCCCCGCTCCTCTCCCCCTCACTTCCGGTTTCGGCCTCCCACTTCCGGGTTTCCGCCTCCCACTTCCGGGTTCCAACAAATCCCCTCCCCGCCCTCCCCAAACACTTTTTGACACCCTTTCACCCCCTCGCGCGCCTTTTCCCGCCTCCCCCGCTCCTCTCCCCCTCACTTCCGGTTTCCGCCTCCCACTTCCGGGTTTCCGACTCCCACTTCCGGGTTCCAACAAATCCCCTCACTGCCCTCCCCAAACACTTTTTTACACCCTTTCACCCCCTCGCACGCCTTTTCCCGCCTCCCCCGCTCCTCTCCCCCTCACTTCCGGTTTCCGCCTCCCACTTCCGGGTTTCCGCCTCCCACTTCCGGGTTCCAACAAATCCCCTCCCCGCCCTCCCCAAACACTTTTTTACACCCTTTCACCCCCTCGGACGCCTTTTCCCGCCTCCCCCGCTCCTCTCCCCCTCACTTCCGGTTTCCGCCTCCCACTTCCGGGTTTACGACTCCCACTTCCGGGTTCCAACAAATCCCCTCCCCGCCCTCCCCAAACACTTTTTTACGCCGTTTCACCCCCTCGGGCGCCTTTTCCCGCCTCCCCCGCTCCTCTCCCCCTCACTTCCGGTTTCCGCCTCCCACTTCCGGGTTTCCGACTCCCACTTCCGGGTTTCCGAC
Source organism: Struthio camelus (assembly GCF_040807025.1). Taxonomy (NCBI): domain Eukaryota; kingdom Metazoa; phylum Chordata; class Aves; order Struthioniformes; family Struthionidae; genus Struthio; species Struthio camelus. Next base: position 160,843 of record NW_027182675.1, read on the forward strand.
TCCCACTTCCGGGTTCCAACAAATCCCCTCCCCGCCCTCCCCAAACACTTTTTTACACCGTTTCTCCCCCTCGCACGCCTTTTCCCGCCTCCCCCGCTCCTCTCCCCCTCACTTCCGGTTTCCGCCTGCCACTTCCGGGTTTCCGCCTCCCACTTCCGGGTTCCAACAAATCCCCTCCCCCGCCCTCCCCAAACACTTTTTTACACCGTTTCACCCCCTCGGGCGCCTTTTCCCGCCTCCCCCGCTCCTCTCCCCCTCACTTCCGGTTTCCGCCTCCCACTTCCGGGTTTCCGCCTCCCACTTCCGGGTTCCAACAAATCCCCTCCCCGCCCTCCCCAAACACTTTTTGACACCGTTTCACCCCCTCGGGCGCCTTTTCCCGCCTCCCCCGCTCCTCTCCCCCTCACTTCCGGTTTCGGCCTCCCACTTCCGGGTTTCCGCCTCCCACTTCCGGGTTCCAACAAATCCCCTCCCCCGCCCTCCCCAAACACTTTTTTACACCGTTTCCCCCCCTCGGACACCTTTTCCGCCTCCCCCGCTCCTCTCCCCCTCACTTCCGGTTTCGGCCTCCCACTTCCGGGTTTCCGCCTCCCACTTCCGGGTTCCAACAAATCCCCTCCCCCGCCCTCCCCACACACTTTTTGAAACCGTTTCACCCCCTCGGGCGCCTTTTCCCGCCTCCCCCGCTCCTCTCCCCCTCACTTCCGGTTTCCGCCTCCCACTTCCGGGTTTCCGCCTCCCACTTCCGGGTTCCACCCAATCCCCTCCCCCGCCCTCCCCAAGCACTTTTTTACACCGTTTCACCCCCTCGGACGCCTTTTCCCGCCTCCCCCGCTCCTCTCCCCCTCACTTCCGGTTTCCGCCTCCCACTTCCGGGTTTCCGCCTCCCACTTCCGGGTTCCAACAAATCCCCTCCCCCGCCCTCCCCAAACACTTTTTTACACCCTTTCACCCCCTCGGGCGCCTTTTCCCGCCTCCCCCGCTCCTCTCCCCCTCACTTCCGGTTTCCGCCTCCCACTTCCGGGTTTCCGCCTCCCACTTCCGGGTTCCAACAAATCCCCTCCCCCGCCCTCCCCAAACACTTTTTGACACCGTTTCACCCCCTCGGACGCCTTTTCCCGCCTCCCCCGCTCCTCTCCCCCTCACTTCCGGTTTCCGCCTCCCACTTCCGGGTTTCCGCCTCCCACTTCCGGGTTCCACCCAATCCCCTCCCCCGCCCTCCCCAAACACTTTTTGACACCGTTTCACCCCCTCGGACGCCTTTTCCCGCCTCCCCCGCTCCTCTCCCCCTCACTTCCGGTTTCCGCCTCCCACTTCCGGGTTTCCGCCTCCCACTTCCGGGTTCCAACAAATCCCCTCCCCCGCCCTCCCCAAACACTTTTTGACACCGTTTCACCCCCTCGGACGCCTTTTCCCGCCTCCCCCGCTCCTCTCCCCCTCACTTCCGGTTTCCGCCTCCCACTTCCGGGTTTCCGCCTCCCACTTCCGGGTTCCACCCAATCCCCTCCCCCGCCCTCCCCAAACACTTTTTGACACCGTTTCACCCCCTCGGACGCCTTTTCCCGCCTCCCCCGCTCCTCTCCCCCTCACTTCCGGTTTCCGCCTCCCACTTCCGGGTTTCCGCCTCCCACTTCCGGGTTCCAACAAATCCCCTCCCCGCCCTCCCCACACACTTTTTTACACCCTTTCACCCCCTCGCGCGCCTTTTCCCGCCTCCCCCGCTCCTCTCCCCCTCACTTCCGGTTTCCGCCTCCCACTTCCGGGTTTCCGCCTCCCACTTCCGGGTTCCAACAAATCCCCTCCCCCGCCCTCCCCAAACACTTTTTGACACCGTTTCACCCCCTCGGACGCCTTTTCCCGCCTCCCCCGCTCCTCTCCCCCTCACTTCCGGTTTCCGCCTCCCACTTCCGGGTTTTCGACTCCCACTTCCGGGTTCCAACAAATCCCCTCCCCCGCCCTCCCCAAACACTTTTTTACACCGTTTCACCCCCTCGGATGCCTTTTCCCGCCTCCCCCGCTCCTCTCCCCCTCACTTCCGGTTTCCGCCTCCCACTTCCGGGTTTCCGCCTCCCACTTCCGGGTTCCAACAAATCCCCTCCCCGCCCTCCCCAAACACTTTTTGACACCGTTTCACCCCCTCGGACGCCTTTTCCCGCCTCCCCCGCTCCTCTCCCCCTCACTTCCGGTTTCCGCCTCCCACTTCCGGGTTTCCGCCTCCCACTTCCGGGTTCCAACAAATCCCCTCCCCGCCCTCCCCAAACACTTTTTTACACCCTTTCACCCCCTCGCGCGCCTTTTCCCGCCTCCCCCGCTCCTCTCCCCCTCACTTCCGGTTTCCGCCTCCCACTTCCGGGTTTCCGCCTCCCACTTCCGGGTTCCAACAAATCCCCTCCCCGCCCTCCCCAAACACTTTTTTACAACCTTTCACCCCCTCGCGCGCCTTTTCCCGCCTCCCCCGCTCCTCTCCCCCTCACTTCCGGTTTCCGCCTCCCACTTCCGGGTTTCCGCCTCCCACTTCCGGGTTCCACCCAATCCCCTCACTGCCCTCCCCAAACACTTTTTGACACCGTTTCACCCCCTCGGACGCCTTTTCCCGCCTCCCCCGCTCCTCTCCCCCTCACTTCCGGTTTCCGCCTCCCACTTCCGGGTTTCCGCCTCCCACTTCCGGGTTCCAACAAATCCCCTCCCCGCCCTCCCCAAACACTTTTTTACACCCTTTCACCCCCTCGGGCGCCTTTTCCCGCCTCCCCCGCTCCTCTCCCCCTCACTTCCGGTTTCCGCCTGCCACTTCCGGGTTTACGACTCCCACTTCCGGGTTCCAACAAATCCCCTCCCCCGCCCTCCCCAAACACTTTTTTACACCCTTTCACCCCCTCGGGCGCCTTTTCCCGCCTCCCCCGCTCCTCTCCCCCTCACTTCCGGTTTCGGCCTCCCACTTCCGGGTTTCCGCCTCCCACTTCCGGGTTCCAACAAATCCCCTCCCCGCCCTCCCCAAACACTTTTTTACACCCTTTCACCCCCTCGCGCGCCTTTTCCCGCCTCCCCCGCTCCTCTCCCCCTCACTTCCGGTTTCCGCCTCCCACTTCCGGGTTTCCGACTCCCACTTCCGGGTTCCAACAAATCCCCTCACTGCCCTCCCCAAACACTTTTTTACACCCTTTCACCCCCTCGCACGCCTTTTCCCGCCTCCCCCGCTCCTCTCCCCCTCACTTCCGGTTTCCGCCTCCCACTTCCGGGTTTCCGCCTCCCACTTCCGGGTTCCAACAAATCCCCTCCCCGCCCTCCCCAAACACTTTTTTACACCCTTTCACCCCCTCGGACGCCTTTTCCCGCCTCCCCCGCTCCTCTCCCCCTCACTTCCGGTTTCCGCCTCCCACTTCCGGGTTTACGACTCCCACTTCCGGGTTCCAACAAATCCCCTCCCCGCCCTCCCCAAACACTTTTTTACGCCGTTTCACCCCCTCGGGCGCCTTTTCCCGCCTCCCCCGCTCCTCTCCCCCTCACTTCCGGTTTCCGCCTCCCACTTCCGGGTTTCCGACTCCCACTTCCGGGTTTCCGACTCCCACTTCCGGGTTCCAACAAATCCCCTCCCCGCCCTCCCCAAACACTTTTTTACACCGTTTCTCCCCCTCGCACGCCTTTTCCCGCCTCCCCCGCTCCTCTCCCCCTCACTTCCGGTTTCCGCCTGCCACTTCCGGGTTTCCGCCTCCCACTTCCGGGTTCCAACAAATCCCCTCCCCCGCCCTCCCCAAACACTTTTTTACACCCTTTCACCCCCTCGGACGCCTTTTCCCGCCTCCCCCGCTCCTCTCCCCCTCACTTCCGGTTTCCGCCTCCCACTTCCGGGTTTACGACTCCCACTTCCGGGTTCCAACAAATCCCCTCCCCCGCCCTCCCCAAACACTTTTTTACACCGTTTCACCCCCTCGGACGCCTTTTCCCGCCTCCCCCGCTCCTCTCCCCCTCACTTCCGGTTTCCGCCTCCCACTTCCGGGTTTCCGCCTCCCACTTCCGGGTTCCAACAAATCCCCTCCCCGCCCTCCCCAAACACTTTTTTACACCCTTTCACCCCCTCGCGCGCCTTTTCCCGCCTCCCCCGCTCCTCTCCCCCTCACTTCCGGTTTCCGCCTCCCACTTCCGGGTTTCCGCCTCCCACTTCCGGGTTCCAACAAATCCCCTCCCCCGCCCTCCCCAAACACTTTTTGACACCGTTTCACCCCCTCGGACGCCTTTTCCCGCCTCCCCCGCTCCTCTCCCCCTCACTTCCGGTTTCCGCCTCCCACTTCCGGGTTTCCGCCTCCCACTTCCGGGTTCCACCCAATCCCCTCCCCCGCCCTCCCCACACACTTTTTGAAACCGTTTCACCCCCTCGGACGCCTTTTCCCGCCTCCCCCGCTCCTCTCCCCCTCACTTCCGGTTTCCGCCTCCCACTTCCGGGTTTCCGCCTCCCACTTCCGGGTTCCACCCAATCCCCTCCCCCGCCCTCCCCAAACACTTTTTGACACCGTTTCACCCCCTCGGACGCCTTTTCCCGCCTCCCCCGCTCCTCTCCCCCTCACTTCCGGTTTCCGCCTCCCACTTCCGGGTTTACGACTCCCACTTCCGGGTTCCACCCAATCCCCTCCCCCGCCCTCCCCAAACACTTTTTGACACCGTTTCACCCCCTCGGACGCCTTTTCCCGCCTCCCCCGCTCCTCTCCCCCTCACTTCCGGTTTCGGCATCCCACTTCCGGGTTTCCGCCTCCCACTTCCGGGTTCCAACAAATCCCCTCCCCCGCCCTCCCCAAACACTTTTTTACACCGTTTCACCCCCTCGGACGCCTTTTCCCGCCTCCCCTGCTCCTCTCCCCCTCACTTCCGGTTTCCGCCTCCCACTTCCGGGTTTCCGCCTCCCACTTCCGGGTTCCACCCAATCCCCTCCCCCGCCCTCCCCACACACTTTTTGAAACCGTTTCACCCCCTCGGACGCCTTTTCCCGCCTCCCCCGCTCCTCTCCCCCTCACTTCCGGTTTCCGACTCCCACTTCCGGGTTTCCGCCTCCCACTTCCGGGTTCCACCCAATCCCCTCCCCCGCCCTCCCCAAACACTTTTTTACACCGTTTCACCCCCTCGCACGCCTTTTCCCGCCTCCCCCGCTCCTCTCCCCCTCACTTCCGGTTTCGGCATCCCACTTCCGGGTTTCCGCCTCCCACTTCCGGGTTCCAACAAATCCCCTCCCCCGCCCTCCCCAAACACTTTTTTACACCGTTTCCCCCCCTCGGACGCCTTTTCCGCCTCCCCCGCTCCTCTCCCCCTCACTTCCGGTTTCGGCCTCCCACTTCCGGGTTTCCGCCTCCCACTTCCGGGTTCCACCCAATCCCCTCCCCCGCCCTCCCCAAACACTTTTTGAAACCGTTTCACCCCCTCGGGCGCCTTTTCCCGCCTCCCCCGCTCCTCTCCCCCTCACTTCCGGTTTCCGCCTCCCACTTCCGGGTTTCCGCCTCCCACTTCCGGGTTCCACCCAATCCCCTCCCCCGCCCTCCCCAAACACTTTTTGACACCGTTTCACCCCCTCGGACGCCTTTTCCCGCCTCCCCCGCTCCTCTCCCCCTCACTTCCGGTTTCGGCCTCCCACTTCCGGGTTTCCGCCTCCCACTTCCGGGTTCCAACAAATCCCCTCCCCCGCCCTCCCCAAACACTTTTTGACACCGTTTCACCCCCTCGGACGCCTTTTCCCGCCTCCCCCGCTCCTCTCCCCCTCACTTGCGGTTTCGGCCTCCCACTTCCGGGTTTCCGCCTCCCACTTCCGGGTTCCAACAAATCCCCTCCCCCGCCCTCCCCAAACACTTTTTGACACCGTTTCACCCCCTCGGACGCCTTTTCCCGCCTCCCCCGCTCCTCTCCCCCTCACTTCCGGTTTCCGCCTCCCACTTCCGGGTTTCCGCCTCCCACTTCCGGGTTCCACCCAATCCCCTCCCCCGCCCTCCCCAAACACTTTTTGACACCGTTTCACCCCCTCGGACGCCTTTTCCCGCCTCCCCCGCTCCTCTCCCCCTCACTTCCGGTTTCCGCCTCCCACTTCCGGGTTTCCGCCTCCCACTTCCGGGTTCCAACAAATCCCCTCCCCGCCCTCCCCACACACTTTTTTACACCCTTTCACCCCCTCGCGCGCCTTTTCCCGCCTCCCCCGCTCCTCTCCCCCTCACTTCCGGTTTCCGCCTCCCACTTCCGGGTTTCCGCCTCCCACTTCCGGGTTCCAACAAATCCCCTCCCCCGCCCTCCCCAAACACTTTTTGACACCGTTTCACCCCCTCGGACGCCTTTTCCCGCCTCCCCCGCTCCTCTCCCCCTCACTTCCGGTTTCCGCCTCCCACTTCCGGGTTTCCGCCTCCCACTTCCGGGTTCCACCCAATCCCCTCACTGCCCTCCCCAAACACTTTTTGACACCGTTTCACCCCCTCGGACGCCTTTTCCCGCCTCCCCCGCTCCTCTCCCCCTCACTTCCGGTTTCCGCCTCCCACTTCCGGGTTTCCGCCTCCCACTTCCGGGTTCCAACAAATCCCCTCACTGCCCTCCCCAAACACTTTTTTACACCCTTTCACCCCCTCGGACGCCTTTTCCCGCCTCCCCCGCTCCTCTCCCCCTCACTTCCGGTTTCCGCCTCCCACTTCCGGGTTTCCGCCTCCCACTTCCGGGTTCCAACAAATCCCCTCCCCGCCCTCCCCAAACACTTTTTGACACCCTTTCACCCCCTCGCGCGCCTTTTCCCGCCTCCCCCGCTCCTCTCCCCCTCACTTCCGGTTTCCGCCTCCCACTTCCGGGTTTCCGCCTCCCACTTCCGGGTTCCAACAAATCCCCTCCCCCGCCCTCCCCAAACACTTTTTGACACCGTTTCACCCCCTCGGACGCCTTTTCCCGCCTCCCCCGCTCCTCTCCCCCTCACTTCCGGTTTCCGCCTCCCACTTCCGGGTTTACGACTCCCACTTCCGGGTTCCAACAAATCCCCTCCCCGCCCTCCCCAAACACTTTTTTACGCCGTTTCACCCCCTCGGGCGCCTTTTCCCGCCTCCCCCGCTCCTCTCCCCCTCACTTCCGGTTTCCGCCTCCCACTTCCGGGTTTCCGACTCCCACTTCCGGGTTTCCGACTCCCACTTCCGGGTTCCAACAAATCCCCTCCCCGCCCTCCCCAAACACTTTTTTACACCGTTTCTCCCCCTCGCACGCCTTTTCCCGCCTCCCCCGCTCCTCTCCCCCTCACTTCCGGTTTCCGCCTGCCACTTCCGGGTTTCCGCCTCCCACTTCCGGGTTCCAACAAATCCCCTCCCCCGCCCTCCCCAAACACTTTTTTACACCCTTTCACCCCCTCGGACGCCTTTTCCCGCCTCCCCCGCTCCTCTCCCCCTCACTTCCGGTTTCCGCCTCCCACTTCCGGGTTTACGACTCCCACTTCCGGGTTCCAACAAATCCCCTCCCCCGCCCTCCCCAAACACTTTTTTACACCGTTTCACCCCCTCGGACGCCTTTTCCCGCCTCCCCCGCTCCTCTCCCCCTCACTTCCGGTTTCCGCCTCCCACTTCCGGGTTTCCGCCTCCCACTTCCGGGTTCCAACAAATCCCCTCCCCGCCCTCCCCAAACACTTTTTTACACCCTTTCACCCCCTCGCGCGCCTTTTCCCGCCTCCCCCGCTCCTCTCCCCCTCACTTCCGGTTTCCGCCTCCCACTTCCGGGTTTCCGCCTCCCACTTCCGGGTTCCAACAAATCCCCTCCCCCGCCCTCCCCAAACACTTTTTGACACCGTTTCACCCCCTCGGACGCCTTTTCCCCCCTCCCCCGCTCCTCTCCCCCTTACTTCCGGTTTCCGCTTCCCACTTCCGGGTTTCCGCCTCCCACTTCCGGGTTCCAACAAATCCCCTCCCCCGCCCTCCCCAAACACTTTTTTACACCCTTTCACCCCCTCGGGCGCCTTTTCCCGCCTCCCCCGCTCCTCTCCCCCTCACTTCCGGTTTCCGCCTCCCACTTCCGGGTTTCCGCCTCCCACTTCCGGGTTCCAACAAATCCCCTCCCCCGCCCTCCCCAAACACTTTTTGACACCGTTTCACCCCCTCGGACGCCTTTTCCCGCCTCCCCCGCTCCTCTCCCCCTCACTTCCGGTTTCCGCCTCCCACTTCCGGGTTTACGACTCCCACTTCCGGGTTCCACCCAATCCCCTCCCCCGCCCTCCCCAAACACTTTTTGACACCGTTTCACCCCCTCGGACGCCTTTTCCCGCCTCCCCCGCTCCTCTCCCCCTCACTTCCGGTTTCCGCCTCCCACTTCCGGGTTTCCGCCTCCCACTTCCGGGTTCCAACAAATCCCCTCCCCCGCCCTCCCCAAACACTTTTTGACACCGTTTCACCCCCTCGGACGCCTTTTCCCGCCTCCCCCGCTCCTCTCCCCCTCACTTCCGGTTTCCGCCTCCCACTTCCGGGTTTCCGCCTCCCACTTCCGGGTTCCACCCAATCCCCTCCCCCGCCCTCCCCAAACACTTTTTTACACCCTTTCACCCCCTCGGACGCCTTTTCCCGCCTCCCCCGCTCCTCTCCCCCTCACTTCCGGTTTCCGCCTCCCACTTCCGGGTTTACGACTCCCACTTCCGGGTTCCAACAAATCCCCTCCCCGCCCTCCCCAAACACTTTTTTACGCCGTTTCACCCCCTCGGGCGCCTTTTCCCGCCTCCCCCGCTCCTCTCCCCCTCACTTCCGGTTTCCGCCTCCCACTTCCGGGTTTCCGACTCCCACTTCCGGGTTTCCGACTCCCACTTCCGGGTTCCAACAAATCCCCTCCCCGCCCTCCCCAAACACTTTTTTACACCGTTTCTCCCCCTCGCACGCCTTTTCCCGCCTCCCCCGCTCCTCTCCCCCTCACTTCCGGTTTCCGCCTGCCACTTCCGGGTTTCCGCCTCCCACTTCCGGGTTCCAACAAATCCCCTCCCCCGCCCTCCCCAAACACTTTTTTACACCCTTTCACCCCCTCGGACGCCTTTTCCCGCCTCCCCCGCTCCTCTCCCCCTCACTTCCGGTTTCCGCCTCCCACTTCCGGGTTTACGACTCCCACTTCCGGGTTCCAACAAATCCCCTCCCCCGCCCTCCCCAAACACTTTTTTACACCGTTTCACCCCCTCGGACGCCTTTTCCCGCCTCCCCCGCTCCTCTCCCCCTCACTTCCGGTTTCCGCCTCCCACTTCCGGGTTTCCGCCTCCCACTTCCGGGTTCCAACAAATCCCCTCCCCGCCCTCCCCAAACACTTTTTTACACCCTTTCACCCCCTCGCGCGCCTTTTCCCGCCTCCCCCGCTCCTCTCCCCCTCACTTCCGGTTTCCGCCTCCCACTTCCGGGTTTCCGCCTCCCACTTCCGGGTTCCAACAAATCCCCTCCCCCGCCCTCCCCAAACACTTTTTGACACCGTTTCACCCCCTCGGACGCCTTTTCCCGCCTCCCCCGCTCCTCTCCCCCTCACTTCCGGTTTCCGCCTCCCACTTCCGGGTTTCCGCCTCCCACTTCCGGGTTCCACCCAATCCCCTCCCCCGCCCTCCCCACACACTTTTTGAAACCGTTTCACCCCCTCGGACGCCTTTTCCCGCCTCCCCCGCTCCTCTCCCCCTCACTTCCGGTTTCCGCCTCCCACTTCCGGGTTTCCGCCTCCCACTTCCGGGTTCCACCCAATCCCCTCCCCCGCCCTCCCCAAACACTTTTTGACACCGTTTCACCCCCTCGGACGCCTTTTCCCGCCTCCCCCGCTCCTCTCCCCCTCACTTCCGGTTTCCGCCTCCCACTTCCGGGTTTACGACTCCCACTTCCGGGTTCCACCCAATCCCCTCCCCCGCCCTCCCCAAACACTTTTTGACACCGTTTCACCCCCTCGGACGCCTTTTCCCGCCTCCCCCGCTCCTCTCCCCCTCACTTCCGGTTTCGGCATCCCACTTCCGGGTTTCCGCCTCCCACTTCCGGGTTCCAACAAATCCCCTCCCCCGCCCTCCCCAAACACTTTTTGACACCGTTTCACCCCCTCGGACGCCTTTTCCCGCCTCCCCTGCTCCTCTCCCCCTCACTTCCGGTTTCCGCCTCCCACTTCCGGGTTTCCGCCTCCCACTTCCGGGTTCCACCCAATCCCCTCCCCCGCCCTCCCCACACACTTTTTGAAACCGTTTCACCCCCTCGGACGCCTTTTCCCGCCTCCCCCGCTCCTCTCCCCCTCACTTCCGGTTTCCGACTCCCACTTCCGGGTTTCCGCCTCCCACTTCCGGGTTCCACCCAATCCCCTCCCCCGCCCTCCCCAAACACTTTTTTACACCGTTTCACCCCCTCGCACGCCTTTTCCCGCCTCCCCCGCTCCTCTCCCCCTCACTTCCGGTTTCCGCCTCCCACTTCCGGGTTTCCGCCTCCCACTTCCGGGTTCCAACAAATCCCCTCCCCCGCCCTCCCCAAACACTTTTTTACACCGTTTCCCCCCCTCGGACGCCTTTTCCGCCTCCCCCGCTCCTCTCCCCCTCACTTCCGGTTTCGGCCTCCCACTTCCGGGTTTCCGCCTCCCACTTCCGGGTTCCACCCAATCCCCTCCCCCGCCCTCCCCACACACTTTTTGAAACCGTTTCACCCCCTCGGGCGCCTTTTCCCGCCTCCCCCGCTCCTCTCCCCCTCACTTCCGGTTTCCGCCTCCCACTTCCGGGTTTCCGCCTCCCACTTCCGGGTTCCACCCAATCCCCTCCCCCGCCCTCCCCAAACACTTTTTGACACCGTTTCACCCCCTCGGACGCCTTTTCCCGCCTCCCCCGCTCCTCTCCCCCTCACTTCCGGTTTCGGCCTCCCACTTCCGGGTTTCCGCCTCCCACTTCCGGGTTCCAACAAATCCCCTCCCCCGCCCTCCCCAAACACTTTTTGACACCGTTTCACCCCCTCGGACGCCTTTTCCCGCCTCCCCCGCTCCTCTCCCCCTCACTTCCGGTTTCGGCCTCCCACTTCCGGGTTTCCGCCTCCCACTTCCGGGTTCCAACAAATCCCCTCCCCCGCCCTCCCCAAACACTTTTTGACACCGTTTCACCCCCTCGGACGCCTTTTCCCGCCTCCCCCGCTCCTCTCCCCCTCACTTCCGGTTTCCGCCTCCCACTTCCGGGTTTCCGCCTCCCACTTCCGGGTTCCACCCAATCCCCTCCCCCGCCCTCCCCAAACACTTTTTGACACCGTTTCACCCCCTCGGACGCCTTTTCCCGCCTCCCCCGCTCCTCTCCCCCTCACTTCCGGTTTCCGCCTCCCACTTCCGGGTTTCCGCCTCCCACTTCCGGGTTCCAACAAATCCCCTCCCCGCCCTCCCCACACACTTTTTTACACCCTTTCACCCCCTCGCGCGCCTTTTCCCGCCTCCCCCGCTCCTCTCCCCCTCACTTCCGGTTTCCGCCTCCCACTTCCGGGTTTCCGCCTCCCACTTCCGGGTTCCAACAAATCCCCTCCCCCGCCCTCCCCAAACACTTTTTGACACCGTTTCACCCCCTCGGACGCCTTTTCCCGCCTCCCCCGCTCCTCTCCCCCTCACTTCCGGTTTCCGCCTCCCACTTCCGGGTTTCCGCCTCCCACTTCCGGGTTCCACCCAATCCCCTCACTGCCCTCCCCAAACACTTTTTGACACCGTTTCACCCCCTCGGACGCCTTTTCCCGCCTCCCCCGCTCCTCTCCCCCTCACTTCCGGTTTCCGCCTCCCACTTCCGGGTTTCCGCCTCCCACTTCCGGGTTCCAACAAATCCCCTCACTGCCCTCCCCAAACACTTTTTTACACCCTTTCACCCCCTCGGACGCCTTTTCCCGCCTCCCCCGCTCCTCTCCCCCTCACTTCCGGTTTCCGCCTCCCACTTCCGGGTTTCCGCCTCCCACTTCCGGGTTCCAACAAATCCCCTCCCCGCCCTCCCCAAACACTTTTTGACACCCTTTCACCCCCTCGCGCGCCTTTTCCCGCCTCCCCCGCTCCTCTCCCCCTCACTTCCGGTTTCCGCCTCCCACTTCCGGGTTTCCGCCTCCCACTTCCGGGTTCCAACAAATCCCCTCCCCCGCCCTCCCCAAACACTTTTTGACACCGTTTCACCCCCTCGGACGCCTTTTCCCGCCTCCCCCGCTCCTCTCCCCCTCACTTCCGGTTTCCGCCTCCCACTTCCGGGTTTACGACTCCCACTTCCGGGTTCCAACAAATCCCCTCCCCGCCCTCCCCAAACACTTTTTTACGCCGTTTCACCCCCTCGGGCGCCTTTTCCCGCCTCCCCCGCTCCTCTCCCCCTCACTTCCGGTTTCCGCCTCCCACTTCCGGGTTTCCGACTCCCACTTCCGGGTTTCCGACTCCCACTTCCGGGTTCCAACAAATCCCCTCCCCGCCCTCCCCAAACACTTTTTTACACCGTTTCTCCCCCTCGCACGCCTTTTCCCGCCTCCCCCGCTCCTCTCCCCCTCACTTCCGGTTTCCGCCTGCCACTTCCGGGTTTCCGCCTCCCACTTCCGGGTTCCAACAAATCCCCTCCCCCGCCCTCCCCAAACACTTTTTTACACCCTTTCACCCCCTCGGACGCCTTTTCCCGCCTCCCCCGCTCCTCTCCCCCTCACTTCCGGTTTCCGCCTCCCACTTCCGGGTTTACGACTCCCACTTCCGGGTTCCAACAAATCCCCTCCCCCGCCCTCCCCAAACACTTTTTTACACCGTTTCACCCCCTCGGACGCCTTTTCCCGCCTCCCCCGCTCCTCTCCCCCTCACTTCCGGTTTCCGCCTCCCACTTCCGGGTTTCCGCCTCCCACTTCCGGGTTCCAACAAATCCCCTCCCCGCCCTCCCCAAACACTTTTTTACACCCTTTCACCCCCTCGCGCGCCTTTTCCCGCCTCCCCCGCTCCTCTCCCCCTCACTTCCGGTTTCCGCCTCCCACTTCCGGGTTTCCGCCTCCCACTTCCGGGTTCCAACAAATCCCCTCCCCCGCCCTCCCCAAACACTTTTTGACACCGTTTCACCCCCTCGGACGCCTTTTCCCGCCTCCCCCGCTCCTCTCCCCCTCACTTCCGGTTTCGGCCTCCCACTTCCGGGTTTCCGCCTCCCACTTCCGGGTTCCACCCAATCCCCTCCCCCGCCCTCCCCACACACTTTTTTACACCGTTTCACCCCCTCGGACGCCTTTTCCCGCCTCCCCCGCTCCTCTCCCCCTCACTTCCGGTTTCGGCCTCCCACTTCCGGGTTTCCGCCTCCCACTTCCGGGTTCCACCCAATCCCCTCCCCCGCCCTCCCCAAACACTTTTTGACACCGTTTCACCCCCTCGGACGCCTTTTCCCGCCTCCCCCGCTCCTCTCCCCCTCACTTCCGGTTTCCGCCTCCCACTTCCGGGTTTACGACTCCCACTTCCGGGTTCCACCCAATCCCCTCCCCCGCCCTCCCCAAACACTTTTTGACACCGTTTCACCCCCTCGGACGCCTTTTCCCGCCTCCCCCGCTCCTCTCCCCCTCACTTCCGGTTTCGGCATCCCACTTCCGGGTTTCCGCCTCCCACTTCCGGGTTCCAACAAATCCCCTCCCCCGCCCTCCCCAAACACTTTTTGACACCGTTTCACCCCCTCGGACGCCTTTTCCCGCCTCCCCTGCTCCTCTCCCCCTCACTTCCGGTTTCCGCCTCCCACTTCCGGGTTTCCGCCTCCCACTTCCGGGTTCCACCCAATCCCCTCCCCCGCCCTCCCCACACACTTTTTGAAACCGTTTCACCCCCTCGGACGCCTTTTCCCGCCTCCCCCGCTCCTCTCCCCCTCACTTCCGGTTTCCGACTCCCACTTCCGGGTTTCCGCCTCCCACTTCCGGGTTCCACCCAATCCCCTCCCCCGCCCTCCCCACACACTTTTTTACACCGTTTCACCCCCTCGGACGCCTTTTCCCGCCTCCCCCGCTCCTCTCCCCCTCACTTCCGGTTTCGGCCTCCCACTTCCGGGTTTCCGCCTCCCACTTCCGGGTTCCACCCAATCCCCTCCCCCGCCCTCCCCAAACACTTTTTGACACCGTTTCACCCCCTCGGACGCCTTTTCCCGCCTCCCCCGCTCCTCTCCCCCTCACTTCCGGTTTCCGCCTCCCACTTCCGGGTTTACGACTCCCACTTCCGGGTTCCACCCAATCCCCTCCCCCGCCCTCCCCAAACACTTTTTGACACCGTTTCACCCCCTCGGAC